>NW_026901035.1:0-26218 GCF_033783945.1 Neopsephotus bourkii
AAGATCCCATAGGTCCCACTATAGGGATGCTCCTGCTTTGCTGGAATCCTGCTCCAGCACCTTGCACCCTGCTTCAAACGAAGGGATGGGGGGGTCTTTGTTGGAGCATCCATTGAGCACTGGAGGAGCCCCAATTGGATGCATCCCACCCAAGGGGGGGGGGTCCTGTGATTACCCCGCTCCTTCCCTCCCGCAGCTCTTCGCTATCTTTGCCTTCGGGGCCTGCGGCTCCTTCAGCGGGGAGACGGGGGCGACAGTGAGATGCGACGGTGACACCAAGGAGATGAGCGTCATCTCCGTCCAGTTCGGGTACCCCTTCAGGTGAGGGGGCACCGAGCATGGGGACCCCCCCCCCCCGGCACCCACAGCGAATGGGGGGGTCGATGGGGTGATGGTTTGGGGTTCAGCGCCAGCTTGGATGCTGGTACCTGCATGGGATGCAGGGATGCTGTGTCCATCTGAGGAGCTGCAGCATCCGGCTCCAGGTCCGGGATCATCAGGGATGGAGCCGGTCCATCCATTCACCACAGTCTGAACCCCTTCCCTTGGCCACCGGATCCGGCACCATCCGGGATCATCAGGGATGGAGCTGGTCCATCCATTCACCACAGTCTGAACCCCTTCCCTTGGCCTCCGGGTCCGGCACCATCCGGGATCATCAGGGATGGAGCCGGTCCATCCATTCACCACAATCTGAACCCCTTCCATTGACCTCCGGATCCGGCACCATCCGGGATCATCAGGGATGGAGCCGGTCCATCCATTCACCACAGTCTGAACCCCTTCCCTTGACCTCCGGGTCCGGCACCATCCGGGATCATCAGGGATGGAGCCGGTCCATCCATTCACCACAGTCTGAACCCCTTCCCTTGGCCACCGGATCCGGCACCATCCGGGATCATCAGGGATGGAGCTGGTCCATCCATTCACCACAGTCTGAACCCCTTCCCTTGGCCTCCGGGTCCGGCACCATCCGGGATCATCAGGGATGGAGCCGGTCCATCCATTCACCACAATCTGAACCCCTTCCATTGACCTCCGGATCCGGCACCATCCGGGATCATCAGGGATGGAGCCGGTCCATCCATTCACCACAGTCTGAACCCCTTCCCTTGACCTCCGGGTCCGGCACCATCCGGGATCATCAGGGATGGAGCCGGTCCATCCATTCACCACAGTCTGAACCCCTTCCCTTGGCCACTGGATCCGGCACCATCCGGGATCATCAGGGATGGATCCGATCCACCCATTCACCACAGCCTGAACCCCTTCCCTTGGCCACCAGCTCCTCACTGGGACACCAGAGCACAGCACAGCGCTGGTCCCTGCCCTCCATCCACCCCAGTGTGGCTCCTTAGGGACCCATCCCCGCCATCCCACCCATCCCCTTCCCGTTATCCCAGGTTATACCAGGTCCCATTTGAGATGCCGGACTGCGAGGGCGAGGGGGGCACCCGCACCCTGCACCTCGTGGGTGACTTCTCCGCTCCGGCCGAGTTCTTCGTGACCCTGGGGGTCTTCTCCTTCCTCTACACCATGGCAGCTCTGGTGCTTTACCTGCGCTTTCATTCCCTCTATGGCGAGAACAAGAAGCTCCCATCGGCGGTAAGGCAGCGGCATCCCTTAGGATGGGGATCCCTAAGGAGCAGGGGGGGGGTGAGGGATGCGGCTGATCCCGGTATCCCATAGGATTTCTGCGTCACCGTTTGCTTCGCCTTCCTATGGCTGGTGGCGGCGGCGGCCTGGGGTAAGGGGCTGAGCGATGTGAAGGCAGCCACGAGGCCCGGCAGCCTCACCGGGGCCATGGCCGTGTGCCACGGCACCGATGTGGTGTGCGAGGACGGCACCACGCCGGCCATGGGGCTGGCCAACATCTCCGTGGTGAGCCGCGGGCGCACACGCGTGTGCAAGCGTGGTCACATGGGGGGAGAGCAGGGTGGTTGTAGGGGATGTGTGTGTGTGTGCACATGTGGGTACGTGTGTGGGTGCGGGGCATGGGGGGGTGTGCATGTACACACGTGTGAACGTGCATGGGGCACATAGGGCATGTGTGCACATGTACACATATGCACATGCATGGGGTATATAGGACATATGCACACACACACACATGCATGGGGTATATAGGACATATGTGCACATGTACACACACACATGCATGGGGTATGTAGGACATATGTGCATACGTGCACACACACATGCATGGGGTATATAGGACATATGTGCATATGTGCACACACACATGCATGGGGTATGTAGGATGTATGTACACACACACACATGCATGGGGTATACAGGACATATGTGCACATGTGCGCACACACATGCATGGGGTATATAGGACGTATGTACACACACACACATGCATGGGGTATATAGGACATATGCACATGTGCACACACACATGCATGGGGTATGTAGGACATATGTGCACATGTACACACACACATGCATGGGGTATGTAGGACGTATGTACACATGTGCACACACACACATGCATGGGGTATGTAGGACATATGTGCACATGTACACACACACACATGCATGGGGTATGTAGGACATATGTGCACATGTACACACACACATGCATGGGGTATATAGGACATGTGCACATGTGCACACACACATGCATGGGGCATATAGGATGCATACACATGTGTATACGGGCACACGGGGCATAGGGGCTGCAAGGGGATGCATGGGATGCAATGGGCTGCAATGGGATGCAGGGGGTGTATGGGTTGCATGGGATGCACTGAGTGCACAGGGTACAGTGGTTGCTCAGGGGCACACAGGGTGTGCGGAATGCATGGGGCACAGGAGGTGCATGGAGCACACAGGACATGGGGTCCATGGGCTGCATTGGGATGCATGGGGCACATGAGGTACAGGGGGTGTATAGGGTGCATGGAGCACATGAGGTGCAGGGGTGCCATGAGGCCCACGGGGCATATGAGCTGCAATGGGATGCACAGGGTGCAATGGGGTGCATGGAGCACATGAGGTGCAGGGGGTGCCATGGGGCACTTGAGGCACAGGGGGTGCCATGGGACACATGGGGCATAGGGGCTGCAAGGGGATGCATGGGATGCAATGGGCTGCATGGGGCACATGAGATGCAGGGGGTGCAGTGGGCTGTACGGGGTGTAATGGGGTGCACGGGGTGCAATGGGCTGCACAGGATGCAATGGGCAGCACGAGGTGCAATGGGCTGCGTGGGGTGCAATGGGCTGCGTGGGATGCAATGGGATGTACGGGATGCAATGGGCTGCACGGGATGCAATGGGCAGCGCGGGGTGCAATGGGATGTACGGGATGCAATGGGATGTACGGGATGCAATGAGCTGCACTGGGTGCAATGGGGTGCACGGGGTGCAATGGGCTGGACTGGGTGCAATGGGCTGCGCAGGGTGCAACGGGATGTGCGGGGTGCAATGGGATGTACGGGATGCAATGGGATGCACGGGATACAATGGGCTGCACGGGATGCAATGGGCTGCACGGGGTGCAATGGGATGTACGGGATGCAATGGGCTGCACGGGATGCAATGGGCTGCACGGGATGCAATGGGCTGCGCGGGGTGCAATGGGCTGCATGGGATGCAATGGGATGCAATGGGATGCACGGGGTGCAATGGGATGTACGGGATACAATGGGCTGCATGGGATGCAATGGGATGCACGGGATACAATGGGCTGCATGGGATGCAATGGGATGCAATGGGCTGCACGGGGTGCAATGGGATGTACGGGGTGCAATGGGCTTCATGGGATGCCATGGGATGCATGGGGTGCAATGGGCTGCATGGGATGCAATGGGCTGCATGGGGCACACGAGGCGCAAGGGGTACCCCATGTTTCCCCCCCTCCCCGCTCCATCCCGCAGCTCTTCGGCTTCCTCAACGTGCTGCTGTGGGCCGGGAACTGCTGGGCCGTGCTGCGGGAGACGCCGTGGGGGGCACCGGCTGCGCCCCGGGACGCGGCGGCCGAGCAGGGCGCCATTGACAAGCAATAGAACCCACCGGGGGGGGGGCCCGCGCCCCGGGGCCTCGCGCCGGCCGCCAGCCCGGGGAAGGGGCGCCGCTGGCTGCTATGGGGGGGGGGGCACGGATACGGGACCCTGCATCACCCCCTCGGCTCTATGGGGGCCTATAAACACCTGGGTACCAGCTCGGTGTCGGGGGGGGAGACCCCCGCGTGTGCATAGGGGGCTGTATGGGGGGGGTGAATGGCCCATGGTGTGCATAGGGAGCTGTATGGGGGGGATGTACGGCCCCTGGTGTGCATAGGGAGCTGTATAGGGGGGGATGTACGGCACCTGGTGTGCATAGGGAGCTGTATAGGGGGAATGTACGGGCCCTGGCGTGCATAGGGAGGGGTATAGGGGGGATGTACGGCCCCTGGTGTGCATAGGGAGCTGTATAGGGGGGATGTACGGCACCTGGTGTGCATAGGGAGGGGTATAGGGGGGGATGTACGGTACCTGGTGTGCATAGGGAGCTGCATGGGGGGGGTGTACAACCCCTGGGTTGCTTTATAGAGGCATATATACCCCCCACCCCGTGGTCCCTGCTCTGGATAAGGAGCCCTATATAGGGGTATGTACTCCCCTTGGGGTCCTGGGAGCTATATAGAGGGGTGTGTGACACCCCCTGGGGTCCCTGCTCTGTAAAAGGAGCTTTATAGAGGGGTATGTCCATCCCCGGGGTGTCCTGCCCCTATAGGGGCCCAGGTAACCGCTGCCCAGCTCTATAGGGGCCTATACCCCTGAGGTCAGCTTGGACTGGGGAGCACCCGAGCCCAGGGCTCAGCCCACTGTTGGGGTGTATGTAACCCCGGGGTCCCCAGCCCTATATAGCGGTAACCCAATGTCCCCAGCCCCATATAGGGGTGACCCTGGTCTTCAGACCCATATAGGGGTATATATGTCACCCTTGGTTGTCCAGCCCTACATAGGGGTAACCCTTGGGATCCCCATCACTGTATAGGGGTGCAGAGGATGCCAGTCCCCGTCCCAGTATAGGGACTATATAAGGCCGTGGTCCCACCTTGGTTTAGGAGGTATAAGGAGCCTCGGGTCCCTAGAGCAAATATAGGCAGTATATGGACCCCTGCTCCTATCCCAGTACTGTGGTGTATGAACCCCAGTCCTCATCCCGTTACAGGGGGTATAGGGAGTCCCAGGTCCCATCCCTATATAGGGGTGCATAGGTTCCAAGTCATCACCCGGCTATAGAGAGCATAGCAGACCTCGGTCCCATCCCGGTATAGAGGTGCATAGGACCCGGGTCTCCATGCTTGTATAGGGGGTATATAGGACCCAGGGTTGCCGGCTGGTATAGGGTATATGGAATCCCCGGTCCCATCCCTATATAGGGGTGCATATGTTCAAAGTCATCACCCCACTATAGAGAGCATAGCGGACCTCAGTCCCATGCTGGTATAGAGGTGTATAGGACCCGGGTCTCCATCCTCATATAGGTGGTATATAGGACCCGGGGTTGCCGGCTGGTATAGGGTATATGGAGTCCCTGGTCCCGTCCCTATATAGGGGTGCATATGTTCCAAGTCATCACCCCACTATAGAGACCATAGAGGACCTCGGTCCAATGCCGGTATGGAGGCGCACAGGACCCGGTATAGGGGGTATATAGGACCCGGGGTTGCCGGGTGGTATAGGGTATAAGGAATCCCCTGTCCTATCCCTATGTAGGGGTGCATAGGGTTCCGGTCATCACCCCGCTATAGACACCATAGTGGACCTCGGTCCCATCCCGGTATAGAGGTGTATAGGACCCAGGTCTCCATCGTCGTATAGGAGCTATATAGGACCCGGGGTTGCCGGCTGGTATAGGGTATATGGAGTCCCCGGTCCCATCCCTGTACGGGGTGTGCGGCCGCGTCCCCATCGCATCCCATCGCATCGCATCGCATCGCACCGCACCGTTACCGCACCGTACCCATACCCGCACCGATGCCGGTATCGGGGGGTACCGGCAATGGAGGGGTGGGGAGGCGGGACTACACCGCCCGTGGTGCCGCGGGGCGGGCGGGGGCGCGCAGCGCATGCGCGGGGGTGCACGGGGCGGTGGCGACGGTGGCGGCGGTGGAAGGGGGGGGGGGGAAGAGGAGGAGGAGGCGGCGGCGGCGGCGATGGCGGCGGCGGAGCGGAGGGTGCCCGGCCTGGACGAGTTCGCGGGGCAGAGCTGGAGCGCGTGGGTGCAGCGAGCGGGGCCGCCCGGAGACCACGGTGAGGGGCGGGGGGGGGGGTTTGAACCGGGGCCGCCGGCCCCCCCCCATTTCCAACCCCCGGTGGTAGCGCCGCCGAGCGGCCGGCGAGTAGAGGGGCATCCGGTAGCGGGCGTAGGGCAATGGGAGTGGGGGCTCTGTCACTGGGAGCGGGGCATCCGGTACTGGGCACCCGGCACCGGGTGAAGCGAGCGGTGGGTACCGGTATCGGGAGAGGAGCATCCTGCACTGGGAACATGGAACTGGGTAGCAGGAATGGGGCATCCTGTGCTGGGAACATGGAACTGGGAACTGGGAACTGGGCAGCAGGAATGGAGCATCCTGCACTGGGAACATGGAACTGGGCAGCAGGAATGGGGCATCCTGCACTGGGAACATGGAACTGGGCACTGGGAACCTGACACCAGGAATGGGGCATCCTGCACTGGGAACCTGGAACTGGGCACTGGGAACTGGGCAGCAGGAATGGGGCATCTTGTACTGGGAACATGGAACTGGGAACTGGGCAGCAGGAATGGGGCATCCTGCACTGGGAATATGGAACTGGGAAACTGACACCAGGAATGGGGCATCCTGCACTGGGAACACGGAACTGGGCACTGGGCAGCAGGAATGGGGCATCCTGTACTGGGAACATGGAACTGGGCACTGGGAACCTGACACAAGGAATGGGGCATCCTGCACTGGGAACATGGAACTGGGAACTGGGAGCTGGGCAGCAGGAATGGGGCATCCTGCACTGGGAACATGGAACTGGGAACTGGGTAGCAGGAATGGGGCATCCTGCACTGGGAACATGGAACTGGGAACTGGGCAGCAGGAATGGGGCATCCTGCACTGGGAACTGGGTACCAGGAATGGGGCATCCTGCACTGGGAACATGGAACTGGGAACCTGACACCAGGAATGGGGCATCCTGCACTGGGAACATGGAACTGGGCACTGGGAACCTTGACACCAGGAATGGGGCATCCTGCACTGGGAACATGGAACTGGGAACTGGGCAGCAGGAATGGGGCATCCTGTACTGGGAACATGGAACTGGGAACTGGGAACCTGACACCAGGAATGGGGCATCCTGTACTGGGAACATGGAACTGGGAACTGGGCAGCAGGAATGGGGCATCCTGCACTGGGAACATGGAACTGGGAACTGGGTACCAGGAATGGGGCATCCTGCACTGGGAACATGGAACTGGGCACTGGGAACTGGGCAGCAGGAATGGGGCATCCTGCACTGGGAACCTGGAACTGGGCACTGGGAACTGGGCAGCAGGAATGGGGCATTCTGCACTGGGAACCTGGAACTGGGCACTGGGAACCGGGCAGCAGGAATGAGGCATCCTGCACTGGGAACATGGAACTGGGCACTGGGAACTGGGCAGCAGGAATGGGGCATCCTGCGCTGGGAACATGGAACTGGGCACTGGGAACCTGACACCAGGAATGGGGCATCCTGTACTGGGAACATGGAACTGGGCACTGGGCAATAGGAGCATTGGGAATGGGCACCAGAAGCCCTGCACCAGGCACTGGGAACCTGATTCTTACTCCTGGCACTGGGAATGGGGCATCCTGCACTGGGAACCCTGCTCTGGGCACTGGGAACAGGGCATTGGGAGTGGGGTATCAGTCACTGGGATCAGGGCCCTGGGCACCCAGCACTGGGAGCAGGGCACTGGGCAACCTGGAACTGGGCAGCAGGAGCCCTGCACCACGCAGCCCAGTTTGGTCACTGGGAAGCCTGTGCCTGTTACTGGGAGCCAGTTACCCCATCCAGTTGTGGTAGCCCGGACCAGGCGCTGAGTAGCCCAGTCTGGGAACCAGTTGGCAGCATCACCCCAGCGCAGGCAGAGGGCACTGGGAACCGGGTGGTGGATGCTGGGAGCACCAAGTGGGAACCAGGCACTATGGCAATGGGCACCCAGTATAGCACAGCGTGGACAGGAATAGTTGCCCAGTATGGCACAGGCTGAATGGGACTGGGTGCCCAGTATAGCACTGCTGGATGACACTGGTGTCCAAACTGGTACTGCTGGATGGGACTGGATGCCCGGTATGGAGCTGGGTATCCAGTACAGCATGGCTGGACAGGACTGAGCACCCACTATGGCACAGCTGGATGGGACTGAGCACTCAGTATAGCACTGGGCACCCAGTACAGCACAGCTGGATGGTAATGGGTACCCAACAGAGCACTGTTGGATGGCATCAGGTACCCAATAGAGCACTGTTGGATGGCACTGGGTACCCAGTAGAGCACTGTTGGATGGCACTGGGTACCCAATAGAGCACAGTTGGATGGCACTGGGTACCCAATAGAGCACTGTTGGATGGCACTGGGTACCCAATAGAGCACTGTTGGATGGCACTGGGTACCAATAGAGCACTGTTGGATGGCACTGGGTACCCAATAGAGCACTGTTGGATGGCACTGGGTACCCAATAGAGCACTGTTGGATGGCACTGGGTACCAATAGAGCACTGTTGGATGGCACTGGGTACCCAATAGAGCACTGTTGGATGGTACTGGGTACCCAATAGACCACTGTTGGATGGCACTGGGTACCCAATAGAGCACTGTTGGATGGCACTGGGTACCAATAGAGCACTGTTGGATGGCACTGGGTACCAATAGAGCACTGTTGGATGGCACTGGGTACCCAATAGAGCACTGTTGGATGGCACTGGGTACCAATAGAGCACTGTTGGATGGCATCAGGTACCCAATAGAGCACTGTTGGATGGCACTGGGTACCCAATAGAGCACTGTTGGATGGCACTGGGTACCAATAGAGCACTGTTGGATGGCACTGGGTACCAATAGAGCACTGTTGGATGGCACTGGGTACCAATAGAGCACTGATGGATGGCACTGGGTACCAATAGAGCACTGTTGGATGGCACTGGGTACCCAACAGAGCACTGTTGGATGGCACTGGGTACCAATAGAGCACTGTTGGATGGCACTGGGTACCAATAGAGCACCGTTGGATGGCACTGGGTACCCAATAGAGCACTGTTGGATGGCACTGGGTACCCAATAGAGCACTGTTGGATGGCACTGGGTACCAATAGAGCACTGTTGGATGGCACTGGGTACCCAATAGAGCACTGTTGGATGGCACTGGGTACCAGTAGAGCACTGTTGGATGGCACTGGGTACCAGTAGAGCACTGTTGTATGGCACTGGGTACCCAATAGAGCGCTGTTGGATGGCACTGGGTACCAGTTGGTCACAGCCTGTTCTGGGCACTGCTGATGGGGTTTTGTGTCCAGCAGGATCCGGGCTGGAGCTGGAGGAGAGTGGGAAAACCATCAGCAAGAAGCTGGACGCCATGACCCTGATCAAGGAAGGTAGGCTCAGCCCTGGGCAGCATTCCTGGTGTTCCAGGGCCAGGTTCGGCTCCCCCTGGCACTGGGAATGGTGCCCCACGCTCTGCCCACAGACATGAGCATCTTCGGCCACTGCCCGGCGCACGATGAGTTCTACCTGGTGGTGTGCAACCACTGCAGCCAGGTGGTGAAGCCCCAGGCCTTCCAGAAGCACTGCGGTGAGCACAGGGCCCCAGGATGGGCTTGGGAATGGGGATGGAAGGGACCTTAAAGCTCATCCAGTTCCAACCCCTGCCACGGGCAGGGACCCCTTCCACTGGAGCAGCTTGCTCCAAGCCCCTGTGTCCAACCTGGCCTTGAGCACTGCCAGGGATGGGGCAGCCACAGCTTCTCTGGGCACCCTGTGCCACTGTCCCACCACCCTCATAATGAAGAGCATCTTCCCAGTATCTCTTCCAACTCTTCCCTCTTCCAGTTGGAAGCTGTTTCTCTTCATCCCATCCCTACATCCCTTGTCCCAAGCCCCTCTCCAGGTTTCCTGCAGCCCCTTTAGGCACTGGAGCTGCTCTAAGGTCTCCCCTTCAGGAGCCTTCTCTTCTCCAGGCTGCCCCAGCCCAGCTCTCTCAGCCTGGCTCCAGAGCAGAGCTGCTCCAGCCCTCGCAGCATCTCCATGGCCTCCTCTGGCCTCGCTCCAACAGCTCCACATCCCTCTTGTGCTGTATCCCAGAGCCGGACACAGCATCCTATAGGAATGGCTGGGGTGGGTGGGTGGGGGGGATGTCAGTATTGGTACCCCAGTTATGGGCTCAGCCCCAGTTTCTCCCCGTTCCCACCCAGAACGCCGCCATGGGCCCCTCTCCAAGCTCTACGCCCGCGCCACCAAGTGCCACATCCCCGTTAACGGGACCCCCGGCACGGCCAAGGCGCTGCGGGAGAAGCACCCCGGAGCCCGCAGGAGACCCCAACCCCTTCCCGAGCGCCCGGACAAGGATAACAACCTATGGTGAGCACCGGGAGGGGCGGCTGTGCCCGTTCCATGGCACCCAACCGCTCTCTGACCCCCCCCCCCCCCCAACACCACCAACCCCTCTCCGCAGCCTGTTCGTGCCTGTGGTCAACCTGGAGAAGATCCCCAGCATCCCCAAAGCAGACGGGCACGGGATCAAGGTGCCCCCCAAGGCCATTCCCAACGGCTCCAAGGAATCCCTAGGGAAACCCGGCAGCGCCGCGGTGCCAAAGGAGCCCCCGGTGCCGGTTGGGCTCGGGGGGGACTCGTCGGTGCCTGATGATGGCCCCGGGGGCAAACCGGAGAATGGGCCAGCACCAGGGGAGAAGCCACCAAATCCCCCCCCCGGTGCCACCAGGACACCCCCCAGGTCCCATAAGAAGCTGGCACGTGAGTCCCCCCCACTTTCCATGCTGGGGATGGGGGGGCGGGCAGCAGGTTGGTGTCCTCATCCCACTGGGACATCCCGGTCCTCATTTCAGCACTGGGGTTGGTACCAATGGGGCATCTCCCACCCCGTGCTCTGTTCAGCAGCAGGGGCTGGGGGGCACAAGCATGAGCTAGGGGTGAACCCTCCCCACTGTGTTGTGTCCCCCCCCCCTCCACCGATGCTGTGGGTAACAGGGAGTGATGCCATGAGCAGAACCCAGTTTGGGGGCTGAAAGTGGGGTGCTCAGCTTGCCACAGGGAGGGGGTGAAAGGGGGTCAAAGGGGGTCACAGGAGGTAGTGCCCCCCCCCCCCCCCAGTCCCATGGAAGGTGATTCAGGGCTGTTGTCCCCCCATCCCAGCCTCTTTGTTTCGAGGAGGGGGTCCCCATCTCCTTCCCTGGCTGCTCCCATCTCCATCCCTGTCTGGTCCCCATCTCCATCCCTGTCTGGTCCCCATCTCCATCCCTGGCTCGTCCCCATCTCCATCCCTGGCTCATCCCCATCTCCATCCCTGGCTCATCCACATCTCCATCCCTGTCTGGTCCCCATCTCCATCCCTGGCTGGTCCCCATCTCCATCCCTGGCTGGTCCCCATCTCCATCCCTGGCTGCTCCCATCTCCACCCCTGTCTGATCCCATTCTCTATCCCTGTCTGCTCCCATCTCCATCCCTGTTTGCTCCCATCTCCATCCCTGGCTCGTCCCCATCTCCATCCCTGTCTGATCCCATTCTCCATCCCTGTCTGCTCCCATCTCCATCCCTGTCTGGTCCCCATCTCCATCCCTGGCTCGTCCCCATCTCCATCCCTGGCTGGTCCCCATCTCCATCCCTGTCTGGTCCCCATCTCCATCCCTGGCTCGTCCCCATCTCCATCCCTGTCTGGTCCCCATCTCCATCCCTGTCTGCTCCCCATCTCCATCCCTGGCTGCTCCCATCCCCTTTACCCCCAGTGATCCCAGTGATTAGCCCCCATCACACTCATCCCCACCATCCAAACCCTCAACCAGGGCTGGATACTTGGAGGGGGGGTCCCCAGCACTGAGCCCCCCCCTGCCCCCCCACAGCACCCACTGCCTTCCTCTGCCTGCAGGCAAGGAGTGCGACCTGAACCGGCAGTGTGGGGTGCTGAACCCCGATACCAACAAGCTCTGCACCCGCCTGCTCACCTGCAAGGTACCTGAGAGGGGGGGACACAGACACCCTCACCCTGCCCATTGGGGGGGTGTTTTTGGGGGTGCCCCCCCCCTTTTTGACCCCATCCCATGTTTCCTGGTGCAGATCCACTCCGTTCACCAGCGCCGCGAGGTGCAGGGCCGGGACAAGGACTTTGATGTGCTGGTGGCTGAGCTAAAGGCCAGCTCCCGACGAGGTGACCCCCCCAAGGACAGGAGCCCCCCCACGAAGGAACAGCCCCCCCCAACGCCGCAGGACCCCCCCTCACTGCCGCAGCCCCTCACCGGACCCCCCAGTGCCGTTCCCTGCCGAGCCAAGCTGCCCCATTGCCCGCTGCCCCGGTGAGGCTTGGGGGGGGGGGGTGATGGGTAATGGGTGACCCCCCCATATGGGGCACCCCAAACATCTCTTCCCCCCCCCCCACAACTCCACAGGACCCGGCTTTCCTCTGACAGTGACCCCGAGGATGTGCCCCCCCCCAGGGATGGGGGTATTGGGGTGTTCCCCCTCCCTGTGCCAAAGGGGGGGACCCGGGTGTCCAGTGAGGACAGTGAAGAAGAAGGGGGTGAGGAGCCCCCCCGGCCCCCCCTGCGCCCACCGCGGCCACAGGCGGTGAGTGGGGGGACCCTGGGGTGGGTTGGGGACACCCCCCCCCCGTTAAGCCAGTGCTGCTGTGTGCTGAAAGGGGGTCAAAGGGGGGGTTTGGGGTGGTCCCATCTCACCCCTTCCTGCCTGAGTTGGGGGGGATTTGGGGACCCAGGGACTGGAGTGGGGACTTGAGGGGGGTCCGTCTCAGCCCCTCTTATCTGAATTGACGGGGTCCAAGATGGGAGGGATTTAAGGGGTCCCATCTCCATCCCTGGCTGGTCCCATCTCCATCCCTGTCTGCTCCCAGTTTCCACCCCTGTCTGCTTCCATCTCCATCCTTTCTGCTCCCATCTCCATCCCTGGCTGCTCTCATCTCCATCCCTGGCTGGTCCCCATCTCCATCCTTTCTGCTCCCATCTCCATCCCTTTCTGCTCCCATCTCCATCCTTTCTGCTCCCATCTCCATCCCTTTCTGCTCCCATCTCCATCCGCATCTGCTCCCATCTCCATCCCTGTCTGCTCCCCATCTCTATCCCTGTCTGCTCCCATCTCCATCCCTGGCTGTCCCCATCTCCATCCCTTTCTGCTCCCATCTTCATCCCTGGCTGCTCCCATCTCCATCCCTGGCTACTCCCCATCTCTATCCCTATCTGCTCCCATCTCCATCCCTGTCTGCTCCCATCTCCATCCCCATCCGGTTGAACTGGGAATTGACTTGGATGTTCACAGTTAGCAACAGGGATTTGGGGAGAGGGGGTCACTGACCGTGTCCATGTGTCTCCCCCCCCCCAGTTCTGCACCTTCGGGAGCCGCTTGGTGAGCCCCGGCTGTTACGTGTTCAACCGGCGGCTGGACCGGTTCTGCGCGGCGCTGGGCTCCATGCTGGAGCGGCACCTCAGCTCCCACATGTGGAGGTGGGGGGGGCAAGGATGGGGGCGTGGATGTGGGGGTCCCATCTCAGCCCTCCCCATCTGGAATAGGAGGGGATGTGGGGGTAGTGATGGGAGGAGGGATGGGGGGGGGCGTGTCTCAGCCTTCCCATGTGAACTGGGGGGGGGGGATTGGGGACTGGAGTGGGAATTGGGGGGGGGGGCATCTCATCCCTCCCTCCCCATCTGAGTTAAGGGGATATGGGGGGGTTCAGGGGTGGGAGCAGGGATTTGGAGGTTCCCGTATTGCCCCTTTCCATTGGGGTTGAGGGGTCAGGGGCTGGAGTTAGGGGTTTGGGGGGGTCCCATTTCACCCCTCCCCATCTGGAATAGGGGGAACAATGCTGGGAGCAGGGATTTGGGGGTTCCTGTATTGCCCCTTTCCAATTGGGATTGAGGGGTCAGGGACCGGAGTAGGGGTATAGGGGGGGTCCCATCTCACCCCTCCCCATCTGGAATAGGGGGGGACAACGCTGGGAGCAGGGATTTGGGGGGGTCGCATTTCACCCCTCCCCATCTGGAATAGGGGGGGACAATGCTTGGAGCAGTGATTCGGGGGGGTCCCATCTCATCCCCTTCACCTGCATTGGAGGAGAAAAGGGGATCAGGGCCCAAGTGAGGATTTTGGGGGGTGGGGGGATCCCATCACTCTCCCCCCCCACCCCCCCTAAAACCTGGGGGGTACCAATGCCGGCATCCGGCATCTGTGGCTCCCCCTTCACCCCTCCTCTCCCTCCCACAGGAAGATCCCCCCCGCCGCCGACCCCCCCCCGGCCCCCCCCAGCTCCCCCCCTCTCCTCCCCATCCCCACCCCCGTTCCCCCCCCCCGCCTCCCTCCCACGCTGCTCTCGCCGGGGGGGTCCCCGCACGCCGCTGCCGCCTGCAGCCAGCCCGAGGGGGGGGGCTGCAGCCGCTCCATCACCTCCCCGCTGCCCGCCAACACCCCCTCGCCCTCCTTCAGCCAACTGCCGGCCGGCAGGGCCGGGAACGCTGCCCCAGCTCGGGAATGCCGCGACCCCGAACCCCGCAAGTGGAAACCGCCGCTGAGCGAGGGGGGGGGGGGACCCCCCTACAAACGGACCTGCGCGGGGGGGGACGGGACGGGGATGATGGGGATGATGGGGATGGGGATGATGATGGGCACGGGGGGGGGGGAGCTCCAAAGCAAAGCGCAAAGCTCGGCCCCCCCCGGCAAGACGAAAGGAGCCGCCCCCGTCCTCAATGGTACAGCCCGGGCCAAGCGGCTGGAGCGGGCCCCCCCCCACCCACGCTGCGTGGCCGAGGAGGAGGTGAAGAAGAGGAAGAACGCGGGTACCTACTGCAGGGGGGGCAGGGGAAGGCCAGAGACCCCCCCACCCCCACCCCATCCCGGCCCGGGGGGGTCCGTGCGGAGGAAGAAGGTGGGGACCCCCCCGGGCTTCGAGGAGAAGCGGAGCGGCCTGAAGGTAGCGCTGGGGAGGGGGCCTCTGTTGAGGTGGGGGGGGGCCCATAGAGATAAAGGGGTCCCTGTTGGGATGGGGGGGGTCACTATAGAGATAAAGGGGTCCCTGTTGGGATGGGGGAGTCACTATGGAGATAAAGGGGTCCCTGTTGGGATGGGGGTCACTGTAGAGATAAAGGGGTCCCTGTGGGGATGGGAGGGTCCATATAGAGATAAAGGGGTCCCTGTTGGGATGGGGGGGGTCACTATAGAGATAAAGGGGTCCCTGTTGGGATGGGGGGGTCCCTATAAAGGGGTTCCTCTTGGGATGGGGGGGTCCATATAGAGATAAAGGGATCCCTGTTGAGATGGGGGGATCACTATGGAGATAAAGGGGTCCCTGTTGGGATGGGGGGTCACTATGGAGATAAAGGGGTCCCTGTTGGGATGGGGGGTCACTATGGAGATAAAGGGGTCCCTGTTGGGATGGGTGGGTCCCTATAGAGGTAAAGGGGTCCCTGTTGGGATGGGGGGGAACCCTATAGAGATAAGGGGGTCCTGTTGGGATGGGGGGCCCCTATAGAGATAAGGGGGTCCTGTTGGGATGGGGGGGTCCTGTTGGGATGGGGGAGTCCCTATAGAGATAAGGGGGTCCTGTTGAGATGGGGGGTCCCTATAGAGATAGGGGGGCCCTGTTGAGATGGGGGGTCCCTATAGAGATAAAGGGGTCTCTATTGAGATGGGGGGTCCTGTTGGGATGGGGGGTTCCCTATTGAGATGAGCAGGTCTATATTGGGATGGGGGGGTCCTTATAGAGATAAGGGGACCCTGTTGAGATGGGGGGCCCTGTTGGGATACAGGGGCCCCTATGGAGGTGGGGGGAGGTCTCTGTTGGGTTGGAGGGGGATCCTATTGAGATGAGGGGGTCCATATTGGGATGGGGGGTCCCTATAGAGATGGGGGGGCCCTGTTGAGATGGGGGGGGCCTGTTGGTGTACAGGGGCCTCTATGGACATGAGAGGGTCCCTGTTAGCTGGGGGGAGGTCTCTGTTGGGATAGGGGGACCCTATTGAGATGGGGGTCTATATTGGGATGGGGGGCAGGGGGAAGTGGGTGTTTGGGGTGATGCTGGGGAGTGGCTGGCGGGAAATGGGGACCCATCTTCTCCTAGGGCTGGGGGCTGCGGGGGCACCCTGGTCCTGGGGGGGGGGGGCACCCACATCCCATGGGGACCCTCTGGGACCCCCTGCCCTGGCTTGGGGATGCTGAGGGACGCCCTGTGGTCACCATGGAGACGTGTCCTTAGTGGGAGGACCCCATGGGACACTTTGCTCCCTGTTGGGAGATGCTGTGGGGGTCCCCACATCCCGCTTCTGGGTGCTGGATGCTGCGGGTCCCCCTCACCCCACTTGCGGATGGGATGGAGACCTTTGTGATGGGGGGGGTGGGGGGGCACCACGGTCCTCCATGGTGGCCGATGCTCCCTTTAGGGACCCCATCACCACCATGGGGACCCCATGGGCAGGGGTCTCCCCATGGCCAGGGCTCACCCAGCCCCCTCTCCTCTCCACAGTCCAAAGCCCATTAACAGGAGGCCACCGGGGCCACCCCACGTCCTGCACTGGGAGCCGATGGAATTGAGGGGGGGGGGAAAGACCCCCCAAGAACCCCCCCCCCCCCCCAAGGGAAACACCGACCTCAGCCAAATACCTCAAGACTCAGTTCTGTTCTCTTGCTGCTAAAACCGGCCCCCGGGCGCAGGGGGGGGCCCGGCATGGGACTGCCACCAATGGCCACCAATGGCCACCAATGGCCACCAATGGCCACCAAAGGCCACCAAAGGCCACCAATGGCCACCAAAGGCCACCAAAGGCCACCCTATTTATAAGAATGATTATTGCTGTTTTTTGTTTCTTTTTTAGAAAAAGAAAGAAAAAGAAAGAAAAAAAAGAGAAGCTGAGAAGTATGGGGGGCGGGGGGGGGAGTTCTGGGGGTCACTGTGTGGGGTTGGGGAATGGGGGGGTGTTGGTGAGGGCAGAGCGAGGATGGGGGACCCCGGTGATGCTGTGGGGCAGGGATGCGGTGTCTGCAGGGATAGGGGTGTCTATGGGTTAAAGGGGAAGGGGATGGGGGTCCCCCAACACCATGGGGACCCTATGGGGCAGTGGGGGTCAATGGGCTGCTGGAGGGGGGGGTTCATTGAGGGCAGTGGCAGCAATGGGATGCTCGGGGGGGTCAGTGTGGTACTGGGAGGAGATCAGTGGGGGGGTGAGCACTGGGGTGACCCCCCCCTTCTCCCCCATACATCCCAGATAGGGATTGGGGTGTCAGCAGGACTCAGCCTGACCCTGCACACAGGGGGGGGGTCCCCCTGTTCCTACCCCACCCCCCCCCAGCGCCAGGACCCCAATTTGCCCCCCCCAATCCGCAGGTAGCCCAGACATGGTGGGAAACACATTTATTGTGGCCAAGGCATTGGGGGGGGGGGGTGACATGGGGGGGGGGCACAGGCCGGGGGGTGCGTGGGGTCCCCCTCTCTGCAGTGGGGGGGCTCTGCTTGTGGCTGTGGGTTGCATTGGGGGGGGGTGTTGGGAGTGATGTGCCCCCCCTAGAGCTGGCCGGGGGGGGGGGGGGGCTCATGCTTTGCAATGCACATGCAGGGGGGGTGCTGGTGCTACCCCCAGAGCCCCCCCCCCCATTGTCCCTTATGGTCCCATGGAGGCCAGGGGGGGGATGACTGAGTCCTGGGGAGGCAATGGGGGTCTTGGCTGCCCCCCCCCCACCTGCAGCGCATCCATTGAATGGAGGGGGGGGGGTGATGGGAGGGGGCTGGACATGGGGTGCCCCCCCCCCCATCTTTCTACACCACAATGGGGGTGTCGGAGAAGACGGAGCTGACCGAGTCCGGATCCGACACCTTCCTCTGTGCCCTGGGGCCATGGCGGGGGGGGCCTTGCGGTGTCCCCCCCGCTTTGAACCTCCCGTTCTGCCCCACGCTGGCCCCGGATGCGGAGCGGGACCTCCCGGGCTCCCCGGCGGCGTGGTTCGGGGTCGCGCTGAGCACCGAGGAGTTGATGCTGTCATCGCGGGGCGGGGGGGCTTTGTCGGTGCCCCCGCGGCAGCAGCAGCAGCGGCACGGGGTGAGGTACAGGTAGATGAGCACCAGCACCACGCTGAGGATGCAGCCCACCAGCGTGGTGTAGGCGGTGTTGAGGGTATCATGGGGCCCGTGCAGGGTGAAGTTATGCACCAACAGCTCCACGTAGAGCGTCTCGTTGAGCACCGGCCCCGCCACCCAACACGCGTACATCCCCGCATCCTCAGCCCGCAGCGCCCGCACCTGCAGGCTGCCGTTGGCCAGCAGCACCGCGCTCCCGTTGCCCGCTTCCTGCAGCACCCGTTCCCCTCCGGGCGTCACCCAGTGCCGGCTGCGCGCCCCGCGCACCCGCGTGTCGCAGCTCAGCATCACCGTGTCCCCGACGTGCGCCTCCAGCACCGCCTCCCGCGCCTCGCTGCAGTTGAGCGGCGCCCGGCCGGCCAGCGCCAGGATGCCCACGGGTACCGGGGAGGATGGGAGCGCGCAGCGCAGCTCCTCTTGGAAGTCCACGACGGCGCTGAGACGGCGGCGGCGGCCGCGGGCCATGAGCTGGAAGAGGGCGCAGTCGCAGGCCAAGGGGTTGCCGTGTAGGTAGAGGCGGTCGCGGAGCCAGGCGGGCAGCGCCTGCAGCTCGCCCACGGGCACATGGCGGAGGCGGTTGGCCGAGAGGTCGAGCAAAGCGAGCTGGGGCAGGCGGCTGCCGTCGCGGAGCAGCTCCAGCGGGAAGCGGGCGATGCGGTTCTGGCCCAGGTAGAGCTTGCGCAGGCGGTTGAGGTTCTCGAAGGCGGTGCGGTCCACGGTGGAGATCTCGTTGTTGTAGAGGAGCAGCACCTCGAGCTCGGCGAGGTCGCTGAAGAGGTTCTCCTCCAGCGCACGCAGGCGGTTGGAGGACAGGTCCAAGTGGCGCAGGTGAGGGACGTGGGTGAAGGCTTCGGTGGACACGAAGGAGAGCCCGTTGTGGCTGAGCAGCAGTGCGTGGAGGTGCGCCAAGCGCCCCGGGGCCCAGTCGGCCCGCAGCCGGCTCACGTTGTTGTGGCTCAGGTCCAGCACGGCCGTGAAGCGCGGCAGCGGCGCCGGCACCGCGCTCAGCACCGCCTGCGAGCAGCTCAGGATGTTGGAGGCGCAGATGCAGCGCGGGGGGCAGCTCCCGCACCACGCACCCCGCGGTGCCGCCGCCGCCACCAGAGCCACGCACAGGAGCAGCCCCGAGGCGCCGGTACCGGCCATGGGGTCACGGTGAGGATGCGGCATCGCTGGCACCGGGTGCGTTTGCACGGGGTGGATGCGGACACCCGCTGTCACGGTGTGCGCCGGGCCTGCTGCTCAGCCGGTGTCACAGCATGGGCTGTGGGGTGGTGGCTTTGGTCACCCGGTGTCACCGCGCGGGCTGTCACTGTCACCCGGTGTCATGGCGTTACCGGTCCCGCTGCTCGCCCGGTGCCGGTGGCTTTGGCCACCCCGTGTCACTTTGTGCCCCCCCCACCGCTCCCCGGTCCCCTCCCGCCTCCCCCCCCCCCCCGCGGTGCCGGTGCTGCAGCGGACCGTGCCCTCGGGAGGATGCTCACGGTCACACCCCCTCCCAACAGAGGCGTTACCGGGGCCTGGTACCGGTACTGGAGGAGCGGGGTCGAACCGAGCCGAGTGGAGCCGAACCGAGCCGAGCGGGCCCGAACCGACACGAACGGGCCGCGCCGAAGCAGGCCGGGCCGAGGCGATGCGAGGCGAAGCGAACGGTCCGAGCCAGGCCGATGGGAGCCGAGAGAAGCCGAACCGGGCCAATGGGAGCCGAACGGAGCCGAACCGGAGCCGAGCGGGCCGAGTCGCCCCGCGCCGTCTGCAGCGCGCACCCGCGGCCCCGGGACAGGGTCTGGGGGCGGCCCCGCCGCGGCGCACCGCGGGCACGGCCCGTCCCCATTGGCTGCCGCGGCGGCGCCCCCCACCAATGGCGGCGGAGCCCGGTTAACCCCTGGTGGCCCGAGAGAGACCCTGGAGGAGCCGACCCCCCCATCCCAATCCCATCCCATTTCCATCCCTTCATCCTTATCCCCATCGCATCCCCACCACATCCCCATCCTCATTCCCAGCCCATCTCCATCTCCATCCCATTTTATCTCATCCCCATTACATCCTCAACTTTATCCTAATCCCATCCCATGTCACGTCAACCTCATCCTCATCCGTGCCCTCTACCCCCACCCCATCTCCATCCTCATCCTTATCTCGCTTCTGTGTCATCCCCATCCCATCCCCATCTTAATCCTCATCTCCACCAATCCATCCCCACCCCACTCCATCCCCATCCCTGTCCCCACCTTCATCCTCATCTCCCACCCTCCCATCCCCATCTCCTGCCCTATCCCCACACCATCCTCATCCTCATCCCAAATCCCCAGTGTGTTGGTACCGACCCACCCGGGAGGGCACCCCTGGGTGCTGCCCCCCCTGCACCCATCGCTGCCTCCGGTCGTTCTATAGCCGGGATCCATCAGTGCCGGTTTGGGGCCAAGGTCAGAGGGACCGGAGCCGGGGATGATGCAGCTCTTTTGGGGGGGGGGGGCACACACACAGTAATTAAGGGGTGACAGGGAGCAGCGCACCCCCAGGGTGCCCCTCACACCCTGTGTGTGTTCCCGGTGCCGTTGTCCCACCCCATTTCCAGCTGCCGGGAATCGTGTCCTTTGCTCGTCCTCGGTTTCTCCGTTTAATCCGGTGCTAATCCCTGCGCAGCACCCGCCGGTGCCCCCCGTGTCCCCACAGGGATGGGTGTGCAACACGCGTGTCGGCACGCACACGCATGCAGGTATGCACGTGATGCATGCACACACACATACACATGCTAGAGACATGTGCACACACGCATGCACCACGTACACATGGGTGCACCAATGGTAACACGCGTCTTTACATGTGTGTACCTGCACATGGATGCACATGCCAGATGTGTGCATGGGAGGGGGGGGCAGTCAGCCACACACACATTATACATGTATGTGCACACATGCACATGTGCAAACACGCTTACCCTGTGGGCCTGGCCAGCCAGATGTGCTGGGTGCTTTGGTACTGGGTTATGGGTGTCCCAAAGGGCTGGGGTGCTCAGTACCAGGCTGCTGGTATGTAGGGTGCTGTGATAGTGGGGTGCAGGGGGCTAGGGTGCCAAGACACCATAAGCCAAGGCAGCATCCCAGGGTGGGGGGGGCAGGATGCTTCGGTTGATGCTCCTCACATCATGACCCTCCTGATCCATGGGGTGCAGGGGGGTGGCTCCGCACCTCCCCATTGTGAGGCACCCTCAAAGATTGGGGGTCAGCGTGGCCAAACCCCTGCCTGCACCCAAAGGGGGGAGGAAGGGAACAGTGGGGTGGGGGCACCCAGGGTTTGGTATCCTCATGGATTCTGATGCCCACAGGAGTCATCAGCACAGGGGGCTCCCCCCACCCCGCCCCATGGAGCAGGGTCGATCCCACGCTCAGCTCCGGCTGCCCCATGGGGCGGGTTGGGTACCCCGCTGGGTACCATCGCTCCCGTGGGACAGGGAGCAAGGCGATGCGGGGAGGAAGCTCACAGCCTCCATAGGGATTTAAGGGGATGCCCGTCCCTGGGGGAGATGGGGATCCCCATTGGAAGCGAATGGCTGTGCCCTGGGGAAGCTGAGGCACGGAGCATGGTGGTGGTGGTGGGGAGCTGCCCCCATCCCAGTTGCCCCATTGAGGAACTGGGAGCAAGGGAAGGGGGCACTGGGTTGGGGATGGGCAGAGCTTGGGGGTCCTGCGGCCTCTCTGAGCGGTCCCCCCCCAGCCCTGAGCATCCCCTTGCACCCCCCACAGCCCCACTCTGTGCCCCCCCACTGTGGATCTGCCTCCTGCCCCCCCCCCATTCCCACCCCAGGGTGCCTTCACCCTGCCCCCCATCACCCCAAACCCCCTCTTTGCTCCCCCCACAGCTCCCGAGTGCAGCACCCCCTTTCCAGTGCCCCCTCTATGGGGCGACTGGGGTAACTGAGGCCTGAAGCAACACAGGCCACGGGACAAAGCCCACCCTCTACCCCTATCCCAGTGGGAATAAACGGGGTTCCAGCCGGTCTAAGACCCCCCCCCCCACAGCGCCCCCGCCTTGTGTATGGGGGAGACGCTGTGCCGGGGGTACCGCGGCGCTGGCGGGAGGCGCTAGGACCCAGCAGCCTCGGTGCAGAGCATCCCTCGCCGCAGCGGCTCCGGCCCGGCCCCGAGCATCCCCGCACCGACGGGGACCCCCCCCCCCCGCACAACCGAGCCCCTCCCGCTCCGACCGCCCCCCCCCCCCCCACGGTAAGTGCCGCGGCCGAGCCCCCCCCAACCGGGGCGATGCCCGGGGGTTGGGGGGGGGGGGATGCAATATGAAGGGGGACATGAAGCGGACCCCAACCGGTGGGGAGGAATATGGGGGGGGGGGGGCTAGATGCACGCCCCTATTCCATCAGTAGCCCCCCAATTCCATCAGGAACCCCCTCATTCCAACAGTAACCCCCCATGGGATGCAGGAGATGGGGACCCCCACCCTTCTTGGGAAGCACCACCCATGGGGGGGGTTCTGGGTGTGTCCCCCCTCACCCCGGTAGCACCCATTTTGGGTCGTTGGGGGTGCAGCACCCACCGCTGGGCCAGGCTTGGGTCACGCATGGCCATTGGTACACAAAGGGAGGAGATGGGGGGGGGCTGATCTCAGTACCCCACTGGGGTGTTTTGGGTTGAAACATTGGAGTTTCGGGTGGGGTCACCCCCAAATTGGTCATTTTGGGGCGGAATAAGGCTGTTGAGAAAGGGGTTTGGGTGGGGGGAAGGGGGTCATGGAAGGGAACCCTGTGGGCTGTAGCTGGGGGGTCACAGCTGGACTCAGCCCCCCAGGATTGTGCCCCCTTCCCAATGTCTCTCCCATCCCCACAGGTGCCCAGTGGGGAGATGAGTGGGGCTGGGCAGCACCTTTGGGTGCTCTGAGCACCCCATATCCCCCAATCCAGCGAGGATGTGACCCCCCCCCCTTCATCCAGCAATGCCCAGCGCAAGGATGCTCCCCTTGGTGATGGTGGTGGCCCAGGATGGAACCAGCACCATGGGCCTGGAATGGCTCTAGGGAGGTGCGGGGGCTCCAACCCTCCGCAAGCCCCATGTCCCCCAATGGCACAGCCGACACCAAAGCCAGGGACGTGGCTTCGAGGTCGGTGGGGTTGTTCTTCATGCTGCTCATGGACCTGGCGGCCATCGTGGGCAACGCCGCCGTCATGACCGTCATCGTGAAGACCCCGGCGCTGAGGAAGTTCGTCTTCGTCTTCCACCTCTGCCTGGTGGACTTCATGGCCGCCCTCACCTTGATGCCGTTGGAGATGCTCTCGGGCTCGGCCGTGTTCGACAGCCCCGTGTTGGGCGATGCCATGTGCCGCGTCTACCTGTTCCTCAGCGTCTGCTTCATCACCATGTGCATCCTCTCCATCTCCACCATCAACGTGGAGCGCTACTACTACGTGGTGCACCCCATGCGCTACGAGGTGAGGATGACCGTGGGCTTGGTGGCTTGCGTCTTGGTCGGCGTCTGGCTCAAAGCCGTCGCCACCTCTTTGGTCCCCGTTTTGGGTTGGGCATCACCGGACCGGCCCCCTCTCCGCAGCCCCCGCGGATGCTCCTTGCAATGGAGCCGCGGTCCCTACTGCAAGTTCTTCGTGGTGTTCTTCGCCGCTTTCTACTTCCTCCTACCCCTCCTCATCATCGTCGTGGTGCACTGCAGCATGTTCAAGGTGGCGCGCGTGGCCGCCATGCACCACGGCCCGCTGCCCACCTGGATGGAGACCCCGCGGCGCCGCTCCGAGTCGCTCAGCAGCCGCTCCACCATGGTCACCACATCCGGAGCCCCTCGGACCACGCCGCAAAGGACGTTCGGAGCCGGGGGCAAAGCGGCCGCCATCCTGCTGGCCGTCGGGGGCCAGTTCCTCTTCTGTTGGTTGCCCTATTTCACCTTTCACCTCTACACGGCGCTGAGCGCGCAGCCCTCGGCGGGGCCGGCGGCCGAGGCCGTGGTCACTTGGTTGGGTTATTCCTGCTTTACCTCCAACCCCTTCTTCTACGGGTGCTTGAACCGGCAGATCCGGGCCGAGCTGGGCCGGCTCCTTACGTGCTTCTTCAAGCAGCCCCCCGAGGAGGACCTGCGGCTGCCGAGCCGGGAGGGCTCCATCGAGGAGAACTTCCTGCAGTTCCTGCAGGGCACCGCTTGCGAGGCGCGGCCCCGCAGCCCCAGCCCCAAACCGGACCCGGCCCACATCGATTTCCGCATCCCCGGGCAGATCGAGGAGGAGGCGGCCGAGGGGACGGAGCGGCGCGGAGGGGACGGGCTCCGTGCGCCCAAAGCGGAGCTGTAGCGCTGGGGATGGGGCCTGCCCCCGGGGGAGAACACGGATGAGAGGGGAACGCTGGTGTGTGCGTGCTCGCTGCGCCGTGGGGTGATGGGGGGAGCGGGGGACTGGCATGGACGGGGTCCCCGAACAGGAGACGGGGCTGGAGCGGGGACTGCCCACGCTGCCATTGCCCCCCAAGCACCCTTCTGCCCCGGGGAACGTGGGCCCGTGCCCGGCCGCTGTCCCCTTTGGGGCTGCCCCACAGCCATGGGGCACCTGTCCCGCTGGGGGGATGTGGAGGTGGAGACCCCGTCGTGGGGTGGATGAAGGGGGGGAAGCGGGATGTGAGGCCGTAGCCCCAATTTTACCCTTGAGGACTACAACTCCCATCATGCCCCTCTGCACCGAGCCGGAAGTGCAGCCCTTCCCCACGCCTCGGCTCCCATAATGCCTCGCTCCACCGAGGCGGAAGCACTGCGAGTGTGTGGGTCCCCCCTCCTCCCATTCCCATCATGCCCCGCGGTACCGAGGCGGAAGCTCCGCTCTTATTGTGCCCTAAGGGAACTACACTTCCCGTCGTGCCCTGCGCGCGTAACCGGATATCCGGCCCGCCTGAGGAGCCGCCCGGGCCGAGGCAGCCGCGCTCAGGTCCCGCTCCCGTCCCGTTTCCTCCGGTGCCGGCCCGGGCCGCCCCCCCCCTGCCGCCGCCACCATGGGCTGCACGCTGAGCGCCGAGGACAAGGCGGCGGTGGAGCGCAGCAAGATGATCGACCGCAACCTGCGGGAGGACGGCGAGAAGGCGGCCAAGGAGGTGAAGCTGCTGCTGCTCGGTGAGGAGGGGGCCCGCGGCCGGTAACGCGGGTTGGGGTCCGCATTGGGGGGGGGTTACAGGGGTCTTCTAAAGAGGCTCCGATGAAGGGAGCGGGAGCCCTGGAGGGGCTGGAAGGTTGATGGGGGGGTCCCGGCGGCTTAGTGAGGGAGAGCAGGGGCTGCGGTGTGTCCGTCCCCCCCTCGGAGCAATGGGGGGGTCCCGGGGGTGAAGCTGCTTCGAGTCTTTGTGTCTTAGGACAGCGCTGAGATGCCCCCCCCCCACACCCGGTTCGTGGTGTGGCCTCATCCCCGCACACACCGGGTCCCTGATCCCTTCCTGTGGGGAGAGGGGAGGGACCGGCCTGGCCTGGGGGGGGGACTGTGCTGCTCCCATGGGATGCGCCGTTCTCCATATGCCTGCTGCCGGGTGAGCGCGCTGTGGAGTGTCCGGTGGGGCTGTGATCCCGTGGGATCATCCCTTCCTGGTGGCTCCAAGAGCTGCTCCCTGGGGTGGTGTCGGTGGCCTTCGGGGTCCTGGCATGGAGGAGGATGGGTGCACCGGTGATGCTGGATACAGGGATGGAGTCATCGGGGCTGTTGAGCTTCTTATTACAGGGTAGTGGGATTAAAGCCTTTGATCAGATGAAAACGGCTCCCGGCACTTGTGTTCCTCACCCCAGAGGTGTGAGTGGCTCTGGTGATCCCATTGGGTGCTTCCAGCCATGAGCCACTGATGGAGCTGCCTCTGCACCAGGGTGAGCTCAGGCTGGTGTCACCCTGCCCTGGCCGGGCTGGTTCTGCAGAGGGTGAGACCAGTGGT
>NW_026901036.1:0-26579 GCF_033783945.1 Neopsephotus bourkii
GCATTTTCAATATACCATCAATCTTATCTAAGTGCACTCTTATCTTAGTTCATGGACCAGTCCCTATAAAGCTGCTGAGTCCATCTGGTCCATGATGTCAGGCTCCATTTCTTGTAACAGTCTTTCAGAGCATAAGAGGCTATGTGCAGTGTTTACACTTAGGAATAACCTGGGCAATAGTGTCCATTGCTAAGTCCACCCCTCGATCATGAGTCCATCTCTATGTTGCATCTCTGCTCTGATGGCCTGAAGTGCCATAGGCCCATCAGGCTCAAAATAATTCACTGTCCCCTTCAGCAGTTTCTGCAGCTTGTTGCTGGCGACACCATACAGCTGCCTTCCATCTCTGACGCTTCCAAAGCACTGGAGGGGCCCAGTGGACTAGATACTTGCCCATACTGTCCCACATGCCCTGCCACTCATGACTGTCCAGCCTTGGGGAAAATCTCCTGGTCCTCCCATATCGTTGTGTAACCCCAGACAAGACCCAAACCTGACTCTGCTTAACTTTTGAGATCAGACAAAATGGTGGTGGGTAAAACACACTCTGTGTGTGTGCCAACATGCTGATCCCCATCACAATCAGCAGGCAGGTCCCAAGGATACCCAAAGGCCATGCAAAACCTTAAGAACTCTCAAGTGATGCTGCTGTACTTGTCACTGGGGCTGGTGTAGCTGCTGTGCTTGGCGGCTCTCCCACCACCAGCTTCTCTTTTCCTGAGTCCAGCTCTTCCTCCTCTGCCTTGCTGGGAAATGCTGCAGGGTCTCCTGCGTCCTCCTGGGGCTCGGCGGGCGGCTTTCGGGGAGTGCTCTCAGCCGCTGTGAGGCTGGGCTCGGCCACGGGGCTTGGCTCCTCCGCGGGGCTGGGCTCCTCCGCCGCCTTCTCCCGCTGCTCAGCAGCCGCCTCCTTCCGCCCCTCCGACCTCCTCCACCGGCAGCCGTTCCCTCGCAGCCTCCAGTCCCGCTCCCGCTGCCGTTTGGTCCTCGGGGCCGCTCTCCCGCACCGCTTCAGCAGCCGCTGGCTCCCGGGGCCGCTCCCTCTCTGCTCCCCGCGGCCTCACACAGACGGAGGTGAGAGCGAGGCCCAGGACGGTGAGGAGCAGCCGGATGGGCAGGGACCAGTCCACGGCCACGTCCATCCCGCCCTGCTGCTGGAGCCCGCCCATATTACAAGTCATCCGCTCCTGGAGGGATAGGGAGGAGAACTGAAAGAATGCAACTCCCACGGGTTGAGATAAGAACGGTCCAGCAACCAATGTACAACACAAATCACCACTGCTACCACCAACAACAGCAACGATAAGAGACAGTAACAAGTGAAAAGAATACAGTACCACCCGCTGAACAACTAGTCCGACCATGCAGACCCCCTGTCCTTCTGGGTAACTCCCAGTTACCTCCTGGGCATGACATGCTGTGGTATGGAATACCTCTTTGGTCAGTTTGGGTCACGTGTCCTGTCTCAGCTTCCTCCTGGCTTCCCCTCCTCCCTGGCAGAGCATGAAGCTCACAAAGTCCTTGGCCAAGCCAAAACATCATTTTTATCAGCTTTGTTCCCAGCCTGAAAGTCAAAACACAGCACTGCACCAGCTACCAAGAAAGAGAAAAAATGACTGCTCCTGCTAAACCCAGGACATCCTACCTGAATCTTTCTGGCTTTTCAATCTTTCTAGGTTGTTTACAGCAATGTAAAATAACAAATACTTAACTTCTGAAATAATCACATGGAAACCATGAGATTTTTCATAGTCTGTTTGCCAGAATAAAATGTATGAAATATAGTAAATTTTCTGCCAGCATACATAATGTAATGTTTAAAATAGGGTAGTCTCCTTTTTCTGGCAAACTCAATAAATTTTGTTAAGTTGACATAAAGAGAAATTCTTTCAGAAATAACAAATGACAATATTAAACTATCTTTTGCCAGCTCTTTGACAGTTTTTTGTTTTTTTCTATCACTAATATAGTCTAGATTTTTGAAATAAACATAAAAGTTAAAAAAAAAATCCCAAACTAAACCAAGCCAGGTCCATTATTAACTATTACAATCTTTTCACAAATCCTCAGCTATGTGGTAGATTAATTTTTTTTTTCATTTATTAATGGTATTATAGAACCATGCAATGGTCTTAGGACCTTAAAGATCATCTGATTTCAACCTCCTATTACAGGCAGGGGCACCTTCCACTAGACGTGGTTGCTCCAAGACCCATCCAACCTGGCCTTGAACACTGCCAAGGATGGGGCAGCCACAGATTCCCTGGGCAACCTGTGCCAGGGCCTCACCACTCTCACAGGGAAGAACTTCTGCCTAAGATCTCATCTTAGTCTCCCCTCTGTCAGATTAAAACCATTCCCCCTTGTCCTGTCCACAGACCCTTGTCAAAAGCCCCTTTCCAGATTTCTTGTGAGCTGCCTCAAGTATTAAAAGGCTGCAATAAGGTCTCCCTAGAGCCTTTTGTTCTATTGTTATAGAAACGGTATTGATACAGACAATTGTATACCTAAGATTCTTCTATACTTGAATTCTTCAAATAGCTTCCCCTAGAAAATGAGAGAAGGAAATTGCTTTGTTTGCATCCACCTTTCAAAAAACATTTTCATTTTTAAAGTTTACCCAGAGATGAGCTGAATACTTAAAACTAAACCACATATTTTTTTGTACAATTAAATTTACAGCTATTTTTTAATTGCTGAAAACAGTTGTTTGTTTTTCTTTTTTTTCATGTTTAAGCCAAGTGGTAGGTTGATACTTTTTGCAGTCTAGGTGCCCAACAAGTGCTCTATCACATGTCCTCAACTGGACAGAGGGAGAAAAATACAATGGAATGCTCTAGGGTTGAGATAAGGATGGGGAAATTACTCACTAGTTACTGTCATGGACAAACCAGACTCAACTCAGAAAAAAAATTAATTTAATTGTTACCAATCAAATCAGAATAGGACAATGAGGAATGAAAACAAATCTTAAAAAACACTTTCCCGCCATCCTTCCCTTCTTCAGAGTCTCAACTTAGCATTCCTCTACCTCCTCCCGCCACATGGCACAGGGAAACAGGGAATAGGGGTTGTGGTCAATTCACCACATATTGTCTCTGCCAGTCCTTGCTCCTTACACTGTTCCTCTGCTCCAGTGTGTGGTCCCTCTCAAGGAAGGCAGTCCTCCACAAACCTCTTCAACATCCATATTTCTCACTGCTGCAGTACTTCATGAACATCTCCAGTGTGGGTCACTTCCATGGGGTACAGTCTTTCAGGAACAGACTGCTCCAGCGTGGGTCCCTGCGGGGTTCCAAGTCCTGCAGCAAACCTGCTGCAACATGGGCTCTTCTGTTCACAGGGCCACAGGTTCTGCCAGGAGCCTTTTTCAGCATGGGCTTTTCTTGGGATCATAGCCTGTTTTGGGTGCATCCACCTCCTCCACCATGGTGTCCTCACTCCTCTTTTCAGCTGCAAATCTTCTTTGACAGTAACTTTTCCCCTCCCCTTCTTAAATGTGATATTACAGTGGTGCTACCACTGTTGTTGATGATTTCAGCTTTGGCCAGCAGCAGGTTCATCTTGGAGCCAGTGGAAGCTTCTAACAGCTCCTCTCAGTAGCCACAGTGGCCCCGTCTGCTACCAAAATTTTACCACACAAGCCCAATGCAAGCCACCAAACCACCAAACATTATTTGTACAGCTCTGAAGACTCAGGCCTTTTCCAAACGGATAAACTAAAATCATGTTTTTATTATTTGCTGTTCTTAGACACATATAGAGGTATACCTGGAATTACACAGCTGTAATTCCCATTTGCCTGCTGAAATGGAAAGATTAATGAAGACACTTTGAGATTAACATATTCAAAGATTTCAGTGCCATGAAAGTTCAATGCTTCAGAATTTTTTACTGAATTTATTCAGAACTCCTAGTTCAAGACTGGTAACTGGCTAAATGCAATGATGAGCTCTGGCCCCTGAGCTTTGCTGATATGGTTCACTAGACTGTTCAAAACTGGTTCCCAAATGGGTGGCATACTGGTGGAAGCATGGCAAGAAAGGGGTACCGTTCTAGCTGCCAGACAGAAAACAGGGAGAAAGAGTCACTACTTACATACAGAAGTGCTCAAGCATACCAGCTGCCAGAAAAAGCTCCAAAAGATATCAGAGTCACATATAACTGGATCACTACACATGACCCAGTGATGAAGCAGGCACTAAGAATTTAGAAACTAGGCCTTTCACAAGAAACCTATATCTACACAGGCTCAGGGAATGCACTTATGCAGAATAACTGATTAAAATTAGGGAATGTGAGAATATCTCTGTTCACATACCTTCACAAAAAACAAATCAGTGTAAGTTTAATGGAAAACAATTCTAGGAAATATTCCCTATTGCAATGTGTGTCTGGTTTTGTACATACAGTTAATTTATTATTGATAGTAAATAAAAAGAAAAATGACAGAGTAACAACCATTTCAATATACTTAGGGTTAGAATACTAAGTCTTTTAAATATTCATATCTATGACAAGCAAAAAAAAGATCCGTTCTTGTCCTCAATTACCACAGTTATAAAACCCTGCAATCTTGAGTTAGACCCCAGCTTTGCCACATCTTTTGAGAGCATAAGTATATTCTCATTTGGGTTATCGAAACTGGAATTGTGTGTTTTATCAGTTTCTGGGGGACCCCCCACCCCCCCAAAAAAAAACCCCACCCACAACAAACCAAAAACCAAAACCAAACGAACCCAAACCCAACCAAGTAAAAACAAAATAAAAAAAAAATCTTATTTTTTTTTCTCTGATATCTTGGAGTGCTTCCTTTCAGCGAATTGGAGGCACAATGGAGCTCTTTTTTCCTTTTGATATTATAGTGCAGATGTTTCTAACCCCTTTAAAATATGGAGAACTAAAGTAAAGTTCCTTGGACATCAAAGAAAACATTCAGTGAGAAAACAGCTGTCAGTTTTGAAAGCACCTCTAAAAACAGGATTCATACTGATACAAAGTAGACCTGTGACTGTTGACATCTTTGCATTAATCTTTTTCTTCTGTTCTGTTACTACAAAAGTCTACAGATTAGTGATTTTTTTTTCCATTTCCACTTCACCCTTCCTTAGCGGAATTCCCTCTCCAATAAAGACACATACTTCTAACTGCCACTTGCCCAAGTCTTTCATACACTAGCCTGCTTTGTACCCATGTGTAAAAAAGTCTGTTATTTTTATCTTTTATATAATATATAATGATAAATTATGTATTGAATTTAAATTTAAATTCCTTGTATCTTCAAACTTAGACTTCAGGGTTTCTGTATTTTCTGTTGAATAGCAGAATTTATCTTGCTCCACAAGAGCACTCTCTTCTCTGAAGAAGTTAATTCACAATGAGAAAAATTGACGTAGACATATTAAAAAATAAAATCATAGTATGTGAAAGAACAATAGAAAAATCATTAGGCAAAGAAAATTACAAAAGCACACAAGTTTCATTTACTCAAAAGTCAGAGAAATTAGACTTTATTCTGTAGCTAAAAAAAGGAACAAAAGAAAGGTCATAATATTTTGGAGAAAGTGGAAAGAAAGGTTTTACTTATATTTATATTTATATTTATAACAATATTTCAGTTAATGTTATTAATGATTTTTTTTTAAAGACAACCTGTTATTAATGCTGTACTTATGTGCATATTTGCTATTTATCTTTGAGTAAAATGTGTTTCTTGATATTTCCTTCTCCAAATGTTGACAGATATTTTTTATCCTTAATTAAATGTTTTTCAGTTGTTATTTGTATTACTGTTTCATGAATGCCTCTGATGGGAGGCCAATATCAAAAGCACAGCTTTTTTCACTTAGAGAACCAGTAAACACCGAAAGAGAAGGTTTTTTTTAAATTGTTTTCAAATTATTTGGAACTGCTAACTTTTTTTACTTGTTTTCTAGCTGTATCTTCTTAATGACTATCCAGTAGTCCAGAATACCTCAATTCAATTCTTTATATTAACTCTGGAAACAAAACCTTTCTATTGTCATCTTAGATTTTGATTCTGCTATGAAGAAATCTACTTAAACTAATTTTTTGTTCTTTATATTGACATTTGTAATTACAAAAAAATGCAAATGCATTTTATATTTTTTCTTTATGGTTTTAAAATGCTTGTGCTTACATGATGCCATTTTTGTATCAAACAACACATACTTTTTTTTTTTTTTACTGTTAAACCAATCCTGTCTTGCAATGTGTATACCTCAATATTAGGCTTATCTGAGGTTGTCACTATAGAAAATTACAACAAAGCAAAGGGGCAATGATTTTTCAGGCATAGGTCACTTTCTTCGTGGGTTTTGTGACTTTCCTATTTGATTAATAAAGTCCAGTTTCCCAAGTACAGAGACCTTTTTATGACCTTAGAAATGCATTTTATAATCCATTCATTTTTTTGTACTTTGTTTTCTGCTCAGTCTTTCAATTCTGTATTATAGTCAGCTTACTCATCAAGAACTGCTTGCTCAAATCTAAGGTTTCTTTATCTAGAATATCAACATATACTACTTAGTGTATAATTATAAATTTTAATTTCCACAAATGCTATATAGACCTTTTTTAAAAATTTATTCTTAACTTTAAGGGCATGATGTTGCCTTAGAATACATTTTCTTCTTCATGAAAACCCTGAAACCAGTGGAAGTAAAGTCTGCTATTTAGTATGAACAAGAATCATAAACCCAAGGTGAGATTAAACAACTAATTATTGAGAGAACCAATGTAAAATATATGCACCATTAGCTATTTATTTGAAATAGTCTTCTTAGTATTAAAAATAACAAATGAAAAAATGATTTCTTTTAGAATATCTATTTTGTTATCTGAAAATTTACACTATCATTACATCTTCCCCAAAGGATCATTTTTTAAAGTATAAATCTAAGAAAACAAGGTTGTGGTATAAAAATCCTGACAGAACCTTAAATACAGTGTAGCAACTCTGACAATATTATATGTGTAATGAACCACCAAAGGCAATAAAAGAAGACTCTAATATAAATTGCTTTAAAATGGGAGATAGGCAAGTATGTGGAAAAAGAAATATGGGGGCAGAAATGGTAAATCAATTCAAGGATGAAGGGGAAGAAGTAATGATAGTGCAAATTTTCAGATAAGGGCGCATCAGCCTGGTATGAGGAGTGTGGCAGAAAAGGACAGGTAGAAAAGGAGTAGGAAGAAACTGCTAGACAACGTGAGCAACATAACTAAGGACTGTAATGACCAGGCAGGAATTTCTTGCCTTGTCTTGTCTTTTTAGGACATTAATATGTTTCTTGAATCATCATTTTCTAGTATGTGTGAACACACTGGAGGAGAGCATTTGTCTCTAAAATGACTGATGAAGTGTACAGAAGATATTTGGCTTGAGGAGGCTGAAGAGATATTATTTCTACTACAGCTTCTTCCAGCTTCTCTTCTGTGAATTACCTGGGTTTCTGAGCTTGAGTGCCTTTGCAGGCATACAGTCAACCTAAAGGGTTTTCCAGAGCAGCAGTGCCTTAGAATATACCAATGGTGGAAGTGAAAACTTTCTAGAGCTATCATGTCTGCAAATAGAATAGCTCCTAGTTACATGCCCTTGCTCACATCCATATTGGATAAAGCCCTTTTCAGTGCATAACTACACTTGAATCCAGAAGGGTTTTGAAATGCAGAGAATTTTCACTGCATTTGTGGTAATCTGCTTCATTTTCAACTATATGGATAAAAAACTGAAAAAGAAAATCTGACAATTTGGAAAGCATGTCAAATCTGAAACACTACCAGCAGGCTGAAAAGTGCTTGTGAATGATGGAAAGTTGTGATAAACCTGAGAAAAGCAGTTTTCAAAATTTCCCAAGTATCTGAATTCTCCCTTACTGGGTCTCATCTATTAGCACATAACATGAGGGAACATAAAATCTCCCTGGAGTCAATGAACAAAGGTATAAAAATATCAGTGTCCCTGCAGTGACATACATCAGAGAGAATGTCTTGCCTCCCTGTTTCATTAAATGAACTCACTAAAGCAAGAAAAGAAGGGATAGACCTCTTCCAACATTTCAGGTATCTTCATTTTAAAATATGAAGGAAAGCTACTTTCACTCACTAGCATTCTTAGTGGTCTTAAACACAATGTGGGAAAACAGGGGAAATTAGAGACCAACTCTTCTCAGTCCCCCAAAGTTATATTATAACACTAAGGAAACCTTAGTAAAATGAAGTTGCTACTACTGGGATGGGATGCAGTTGGCATGCATGGAATCTACCCGGTGATAGTTCCCCAGGCAATCCTGCAACCTTGACATATGCTGCAATAAACTGAATGGAGAGTGGAGGGCAGCAAGAGAAATGTACCTTGTGTGCGCTCAGTAAGTAACCCACACTAGATGTTAGTGATTATTGTCTGGTTGTTATCACTTCAAGCTGTTATCAAGTAAAAACTGTTTTTACAGACAGTTCCTACCACTAACAATCTCTGAATATTAATTTGGCATGATTTTATATTAATAACAAATGTCATTCCATAAACTGTATCAGTCCTTCATGGGTGCTAGCAGTACAGGCAGTGGGTAACATATTCAGATAAAATGGGCAGACCACCTGAGGGGTCTCCCTTTTGCTGTTGGTGCATTTCCCTGTACAAGCCAGTTGAATAGTATTCTCATCTGCAGGACTGTTCTATGGATGGTTCTTATAATGGGATGCTGACAGACTGGTCAGGCACAAGGGTCTCAGCTTTTCTGGTGTGTTGATAGACAAATCAAACACTAGGGGTTGAGAAAAGCTCCCTCCTCCTCTCATGTGACACACAATGAACTCTCTAGATGACTCTTCAAATAAGCTTCAGCTATATTTGCAAAATTTGTTTTCATCAGAAATTGGCAGAATGGGTTTCTGATAAAATAAACCATTTTTCAGTGTCTCTGGAGTCACGTTACTGACTGACATGGCTTTATATGAAATCAGGATTATCCTGAGACAGCTGAAACGTGCATTTGTTTCCCTGTGAGTTGAATTAAAAATGTCAAGAAAACGAGAGAATTGTTTCCATGCATCAGTTCCCATATTCACTTTGTAAAGATTATCGCAAACTCCCGTAATTCAATGAATTCTAGATAAAAGTTTTATTATTTCAGGCTTTTTTTATGTTTATCTGTTTTCCACTGTGATTGTGCATTGCCTTCATAATAACCCAGTATTCTGTTTGCTGCAGATTTACTCTGAATACATAATTTTAAAATGGTAGAGATAACATGAGCAAATAAGCAGACCAAAGAGTATACACTAGCCAACTAAGCAAATTTCATGGCAGTGACTTTTTAAAAGGTCTTTCATCCTTAAGAGTTCTGACTTCAATGGATAGAAGTCTCTGTCTTGCAGAAGATGCGTGTATAAAATAATTTCTTTAGAAGTAATGTGTAGCATATTTATGAAGAAATGACAACATACTTGTGGTTAAGTTCTGTGAAGTGTATCCACTGGTATTGCTTGCTTAGTGTTTAATCAGAGTTGTGAATGTTTTTATTGAATTGGATAGATTTTAAGTCTGTTTAAACATGTCTGCTCCTTTGCAGTCTGGTCCATTACTTATACTCACAGTTCCTCTTTATCTTATGTATTTTTGTATAGTAGAATTGCAAAAAAGGCCCTGATGAATTCAGCTGGAACAGAAAATGCTTTTCATAGCTATGCGAGAGATACATTGAATAACATTTGCTAAAAAGAAGTTGGAAAAAAGAACCCATTGGCTACTTTCCACTGTTTATTTTGTCCACATTTATAACTAAGCACTCAATAGGTACTTGGAAGATTAGATTTCTTTTTCTTACCCTCCCAAAACTGATTGGAAGACTGAATAATTTACAACTACAATAATGCCAGGCGAGTGTTTCAGTTTCCCTCCTGTAAAAGTTTCCTTTGGAGATCTGACACAGTTTCTGTTCTCTAATGCTTCACATCCTGTCCAAATCTAATAAATATTTCTTGAATATTTTAGTCATGAATCATAGAATGGTTTGTGATGGAAGAGATCATAAAGGTCATCGCTGGTTCCAACACCCTCATGCAGGCAGGGACACCTTCCACTAGACCAGGTTGCTCCAAGCCCCGTCCAACCTGGCCCTGAACACTGCCAAGGATGGGGCAGCCACAGCTTCTCTGGGCAACCTGTGCCAGCGCCTCACCACCCTCACAGTAGAGTAACATGTAATCTAAATCTACCCTATTTCAGTTTAAACCCAAACCTTGCCCTATCACTAAGTGGCCTTTCAAAAAGTCCCTCTCCAGTGTTCTTGTAGGCCCCTTTTTGGTATCAAAAGGCTGCTCTAAGGTCTCCTGGAGTCTTTTCTTCTCCAGATGAGGATGTCACGTCAAATGCTTTGCACAAGTCCAGGTAGATGATGTCAGTTGCTTTTCCCTTATCCACCAACACCCTGGCCCTGTCACAGAAGGCCAACAAATTTGACAGCATGATTTGCCTTTTGTGAAGCCATGTTTTCTGTCACCAATCACTTCTTTATTTTCGGTATGCCTTAGCATAGTTTCCAGGAAGATTTGCGCCTTGATCTTGCCAGGCACTGAGGTGAGACTGACTGGCCTGTAGTTCTGTGGGTCTTCCTTTCTGACATTTTTTCAAATGGGGGTTATATTTCCTCTGTTTTCAGTCATCAAGAACTTCACTGGACTGCCACCAAATATAATGGAGGTCTCAAATATCATGGATAATGGCTAGACAGCTCCATCCACCAGTTTCCTCACGCCCACAGATGCATCTTCTCCGACCCCATGGACTTGTGCACCTTCAGGTTCCTCAGATTATCTTGAACCTGATCTTCTCCTACAGGAAGTGGTTCTTCATTCTCCCAGGGCCTGCCTTTGCCTTCTGTGACTTGGGCAGTGTGGCTGGAGCTCTTGTCAGTGAAGACCAAAGCAAAAAAGCCGTCTCCATGTCCTGGGTGACCAAGTCTCCTGCTTCTTTCTAGAGAAAGCCTATATTTTCGCTTTTCTCTGTTTAAAGACTGGGAGGGCTGAAAACTAATATTAGTCTAGAGTAAGCATATGAAAAACCTCAGCTATGTAACAGAACTTCCAGTGCAAATCATTAGGAAGCTGTGACTAATGTGGAATTCTTTTCTCCTAGCACTGCAGACAAGCAGACGCCAGTTGAATGCTTAAATTAGTAGGTGCCACTACCAGGTTTATTGAGTTTTATACATAGAATAAGTCAATTTTCCGGGAAGCAAAAAGTCAGCTCCAGAGGCTGGATCTGTTTTATCCAAGGACTTATTAAAAAAAAATAATCATCCCTGTAGCAATCAGCTACTGGATCACCAAAAGACATAGTGAGATCTTTAAATTTAGATTTGATGACTATGCTATGTCTTAAAGAGAAGTTATGGTTTTAGTCAGAAATTATCAGGTGAAGGCCACCACCCTCCTCTATTTTCTATGGAAACAGAATAAATTATCAATATGGGTGCTTCTGGTTTAAAACCTTGTGATTCAGAATCTGATTTGTTGCTTTTAAAACGAGAGACTATTTAGCTGTGCATAAACTATGTAGAAAATTGTGCACAAAAAAAATTACATGCAAAAGCTAATTTATACTGCTGAAATAAATTAATAAAAATAAGGTGGCTTTTCATTTTTTCTTTTTTTCTTTTTTTCTTTTTTTTTTTTTTTTTTTGGAAGGGTTTGGTGAATTTTCCCAATGATTAATTACTATAATTAAAGTAATGTAGAGCTGATTCACACAGAACAGTAGTGTAAGCACTAGCCTTCAAGGAAGGCCACTGGATATTTATGAAATCTAGGCTTAATGCAGCAGATTTATATACTCTGTGGACTTCCCATCCTTCTGTTAGTCCTACTGGCTATGTTTCAGCTTGTTTGCTGAGTCATTTTGCCTGTCCTTTTAATTATAAGTGAATAATGTGGGTTTCTTTGGTTTTATATTAAAAAAAGAAAAAAAAAGGCGAAGAAAAGAATAGATTTCCTGGTCTTTCTTTGTCATGACATGCACATGTTCCAGGGGAATATTTGCTGCTTACCTACAGAATGTCTGCCTCTTGACTCTTGGATGGGAACTGCTCAGGAGTGAACATTGTAACAGAAGACTCCCGGTAGCGCTACATTCAGTAAAACGCTCCTGAGGAGAAAGGTGGATGGGACCCTGTCGTGGTTTAAAACTAAATCATGCAGTCGCTCTCTCACTCCCCCCCTTCTTGCCCTACCCCTGCTCGTGGAGGGATGGGGAGGAGAATCAAAAGAATGCAACTCCCATAGGTCGAGGTAAGAACAGTCTAGTAACTAAGGTATAACACAAATCAGTACTGCTACCACCAATAATAATAATGATAAAGGAAATAACAAGGGAAGAGAATACAACACCCCATCACCAGCCGACCGGTAACTTGACCCACCCCGACCAGCCAAGCATGGACCAATACCTAGTCCAACTGCGCAGTGCCCTAGTCCTTCCAGGTAACTCTCTGTTACATCCTGGGCATGACGTGCTGTGGTATGGAATACCTCTTTGATCAGTTTGGGTCAGGTGTCCTGTCTCTGCTTCCTCCCGGCTTCCCCTCCTCCCTGGCAGAGCATGAGGCTCAGAAAGTCCTTGGCCAAGCCAAACATTTGAGCAGTAACTAAAAAAATCGGTGCTATCAGCTCTGTTCCCAGGCCGAAAGTCAAAACCACAGTGCTGCACCAGCTACTAAAAAGGAGAAAAATGACTGCTACTGCTGAACCCAGGACAGAACCTAATTAAGAAAATTTGGAGTTACATTCTTGTGATCTTGCTAATAAAAAATGTAGTAGGGATTTCCTTTTCTCTGATCTTTGAACAAAGTGAATTAACCAAACTATGTGCAATTTTTCGGATTACGCCTCATTTGTTTGTACCTGGTACTGTCATTTTGCTATTGTCTTGATAGAAAACAGCTCTGAAGTACTAAACAGTATAAGAAAACAAAAAAATAATCCCAGGAAGATTTGATTTATTTTCTTAAGCTATTGTTCTCATATGAGGGAATCTTGGCAAGACAAGATATGGGGAACTTTAATTGCCTTGTAGCCCATTGATCAGTATTTCACCACTTACAACCATAGCTTATAACTGTGATTCTGGGCTTTGTGAAAATTGTTATTAAACCGAATTATTGTAAAAAACATTTACATTGTGGTGTAATCATACCTGAAATTAAAAGTTTCACAAACTAAATAAATCCTTATTCCCCATCAGTCTTGCAGAGCATTAACATTTGGGGAAACTAGAATGATAGTGAAATTCATGAGTTTAAAGGAAAACAGTCACACGAAGATCACTGACCAGTGGACTTGCCAGCAGCCACTTTGCTGTTTTATTAGTTCTACTGCCTATAAGTCTTCCAAGCTTTCTTTCAATTTTTTGATAATTCAGTGACATAAGCATCATGTAAGGATGAAACGATAGCAAATGATCTTTATAACTTTGAATTTGTTGTTCTCATCCTGTGCTGTACAATATGCTCACAATCTTCAAATAAAACAGGAAGCAAAAAGAAGATGTTGAAAGTCTGGAAAACTCTTACAGCCAAATAAAGAGAAATAGAGCTATTTGATTTCACAGAAACAGTGGAATTTGTAAATGTGAGGCAAACTCTTGAACACTTTTGAAAAAATCTGTATTCATCTCTTCTATCTCCATGGCAGATAATGAACCACAGAAGCCACATGGCAGATAATGAGCCACAGAAGCTTTTTGTTTTGTTTTGTTTGGTTTGGTTTTGTTTTTGTTTGTTTGTTGGTTTGTGGTTTTTGTTTGTTTGGTTTTGTTTTGGTTTTTTTTCAGTTTCTGTTAAACTTTTTATTTCAATTGTTGGAGATTATATTAATTAAAAAACTCCAAAGTAATCAGCTTTTCTGTCAGTTATCTTGCAAGGCTTATGCGACTTGTTTTTTTTTCGTTTTCTTCCCTCTAGCTCCAGTTGCCTCCTTCAAGAATGTTGTCAACAACAGTGAAACTGTGTTCAAGCAAAATATTGCCATAGTAATGAACCTTCATAGTAATTCTTATATAAAGATTAGCAGGATCACACAGCTTAAATTCAGGGGCAAAACTGGCCAGAATACAACTGAAGAGCAAAACAATGTGGACATCTTCCTGAATTAGAAAGGAAACTGAAACCAAAGGTCAAAGCCATCCAAACTGTCAATTCATTTAATTCAGAGGTAAAACCAAAACTGCAGCTACTTCCTTGTCAAGAGCATTTGCTATTGCTGCAACTTGGTAGAACTCACTAAGACTCTCCAGTTTGTATGACCTATTTTACAAACTTGACCTGGCTTAGTGCATGGGCATTTGACCATCAGTTCACCCTTATCAAAACTGATTATCCTGGTCTTTAGTGAACACGTTTCAAAGCAAATCCCTGCAATTTGGGCTCGATTTGACTTGGAATAGATACAGCTAAATTTTGGATGGTGAAGTCACAGCACAGGGACTCTCTCCATGGATGCTGCCCAAGGAAACTCCTTGAGTTTGAGAGCCCTCTGTTTATTAGATGAGTGATTGCTCATTTTGGATCATTTGCCACAAACCTTAAAAATTAATCCATGAGTCAGCAGTGTAGTGACAAATCCATGTGACATCCCAAATCTGTAGTTGATGCTGATGGAGCTTAAATTGGGTTTGTAAAATAAATTTTGCTTGGTCTCAATTTAGTGGCTCTACAATTTAATAAATCTCTATTTCTTTCTTATCTTTCCTAGAAAACAGCTAAGCCCTTATGAGTCAAAAAGATGCTCCAGAATGATTTTTTTAAATGAATACAACTTTTTACAGGCTGAGAATATGTAAAGAGGCCAAGTCCTACAGAATTCAGGGACCTGCTTTAGGAATTTGCTTTTACCAGGAAAGAAACACGCATCTGTGATTTTTTTTTTATTTACTTATTTATTTATTTTACATTTTGCAAACACAACTGCATTTCTTAGAATATTATTCTTATGGCTCAAATCCTGTCTTTCAGGGATGGTGGAATTTCACTTTAGAGAGAGAGCATTTCATCAGCAGTATTGGATTTTCACATTTATATTTGCTGTTTCACAATGAGGCAATTCTGGAACATACAGAGACACATATTTGTCTACTGTTTTTAGGATCTGCTGTTTTCTCTGGGTTTTGAGATAAAAAAATAAGTTAATCTCATGTTACCTCTGGCAACTTCAATATCCTGCTTCTATGGCGATTTTTGAAGCAAATTCAGAGCTACTAATTTTCTACAGCTAAGAAAAACATAATTGTGTCTCACAGAAATAACAGGAATCACAACTTTTTGAGACCATCACTGATACTGTACTTTTAGGATAAATATCTTCAGTTGCTTTGAAATTAATGACATGCTTTTGAAATTCTGAAGATTGCCTTTTCAATGCCACTGGAACCATAACTGAACTCAATGGACAAAAATAATGAAAGATGTTGATAGAATTCCATCCAGGAATAGGGCTGAACAACTGTATGCAGATTTTTAATTTGTATTAGGCCAGTGCCTATGGAAACAAAACAGGAGATAAATTGCATAACTTTTGTTTTTAGCTTATTTTTCATTTAAGAACTCTCCTTAATTAGTTTCTTGAAAAAACACTGTGATTTTTCCTTTAGACTTAATTACTGTTTTCCTGAGTTTTTATCAGTTAAAGGGATGAATATTGTGTTAACATTTTAATGATGCAGAACTAATTATTCTTTAGTGTCCTCATAAACATCGACTCTATGCCCAAATAACACAGGAAGAAGATGCAATATAAATGAACAGTCTATTATGTTTTGTATCCATTTAAATGTATAGCAACTTCAAAAGCTATTTTGTGAGTCTTTGGGACTGATGAGACTTATACAAGCAAAATTTTTATTCTCAGTGCTGTTTAACACCCTTTTGTAGCACTTCATATTTCTCTATACATGAGTTGAGGTGAAATAGTTAGTGTTCAACTTATCTTTTTTTTTTTTTTTTAACCACCTCACTGAGAAGAAAATTCCTCAGAGACATTCACTCCTGGAGGATTCTAATATTAGGTTGCACTTGGGCACACTTATGAAGCTGAAATAAATCTGTTCTTTTGAACAGGAAGTCCTAGAGCAAGCAGGCTTCCTCCTTTTTCAACAGCAATAAGCTGAGAGTTTGGAAGACAGAGAAAAATAGAAGCTAGAAATGTTGTATGCCAGAGTGTGCAAAAAGAAATTGAGAGTGTGTAAACAAGGCTGGAAAGCAGCCTTCTGAGTTTGTTTTTAGCTTATATGAAAATGTGACCTCTTCATTTCAGAAACAAGCTTTCTTAAAGCAGTCCTCAGTGGGAGTAAAATACTCCTCTTTCTTAAGAGCAAAGGCATAGTGGTGAGGTGACGGAGAATTCACTAAAGGGGCAAAGACGTGTTGATGAGTTTTCATGCACTTTTGATGACTCTGGGTGATTTCTTCAGGGAAGGGAGTGAAGTTGTTTACCCAGATTCGACTTCTGAAGTAAACAGAAGTAAAACTTACAGTCTTTACTGCTATATATCTCAGAATTCACTGATGTAACTAAATCCTTGCAAGACCTATGCAAGATATATTTATATGTAACCCATACTTCACCTTTTGTGTTCATTTTGTTGCTGCATTTTGTTTTTTCTTGACAATTACTTTGGCCAAAAAGCTTAAGAAAAATAATAATAACTAAATTGTATTTCTTCTGCATTGAAATCTCACTGCTTGAAACATACAGCTGTATTGCTTCTAACCCATACTTTGTCTTTCTTATTTTTCTGAGAAAACTTTGACTTATCGCTGAAAATAGGTGTATCTAGATAAGCTTGAGACCATAGCCCACTTAAAAGAAGAAAATCCAAGACAGTCAATGAGAAATCCCATTCCATTTCTGTCATTTTTCACATTTTAAAAGCTGAAAAATAACACATGTTTCTCCATAGGTGCTGCCAGTAAGCAGGAATCAGTGTAGCCATTCACAATAACCATAACACATTTGCTTACAGAAAAGTGTGGTTTGCCTATCAGTTTATTCCTTATCAGTCTTTGAACAGAGGTCAGATTTCACTGACATCATTGCAGAGCACTCAAAAGGTGACTGTAGCACATAGAGCATTCCCAAACTAACTGCACTAGGTATGCAAAGGGTACATCCATGCTGGTCCTTAGATAGTAGGGACAAGTATTTTGCCCCATCCTTTCACTCAGCACAAAAAATTATACAGAATATACAACCTGTGTTTCCTATCCAATTACGATGACATAGTGTAACATATCTCTAATAAAATACCACGTGTGGTAATAGCCAGATTACAGATGTTAGGCAGAAAACAGAACTGGTAACATGCGAGAAAAACAAAATTAACAAAAATGAGTTGAAATATGACAACTGTGTTCAGTGGGAGTCTGAAAAGACCTTTGAATAAACCTGAATCTTAGCAATACTACAGAACACAAGTGTTCTCTTTTGTTAATTTGTCTTTTTGATGTTATAAGTAGATTATCTACACTGCAAAACCAAGGTGAGGAGATGTTATCAAGTCTCTATGGACTATCCTATATGGAAGTTTGTTTACAGCTAGTTACTGTAATTTTATTTTTTTTTATTTTAATTTTTAGATTACAGCCCAAAGCTGCGATAATGGCACAAGCAATACTAAATCAGATAAGAGACAAAGCTGTGGAATTTAAGGACTTCACTGTTCTCCTCAGCAATAAATAACCAGATGTAATCATGGAGTGAGAGAAAGAAAGGCAGCTGTTAGGTACAGTGTCTGACTTTTTCTCACAGTGTTTCTTTGGAGATTAATTGGTGCTGTTAATTGCATTAAAGGATGCAAGATTTCCTCTGTGATAATTAAAAATCTAGACTCTGGAAGGCTTCAGAATTGTTGGCACATCATAGATCACCTAAGTATGAGTTGACTTTCCATAATCACATATTGTATTTCAGCTAAAATAATTGTGCAGCTTGCTAAATAGCCTGTCCTGTTTTATTTTTTTCCAACAATAAAAATGTCTCTTACAAGATAGAACCTAACAAAAAAGGCTTGAGTTAAAAGGTGATGCAAATTAATTACATTCACCCCTTTACTCTTTTTCCCACAAAAGAAATCAGAAACATGTCATTACATTTTCATGGAATAATTATGGAATTATTATTTTCACAATGTCTGTTATGCCCCATTGCTTAATTATTTGTTTGTCAAGAGATTGGTACATCATACTAAAATTAAAAGGGGAAAAAGTCAGCATCATTTACTTGTATATCCTCTAAATGTATTGATACTAAAACTAGAAAACTCTAACACTTTATATGCATCCATCCAGCTACTGACATGGTGAATTTTAGTCAGCAGCCCTATTGCTTCGCTGGTGTTACTGCTACATTATAAAGCTATAAATACTTTTTATTTAACAGAGGTGAGTACCAGAGGATGCAGCATCTGAATGGTTAAGCTCTCTGACAGAGATCAAAACATGTGGACCTGTATGCTGACCTACCCCTTTTAATACCCCTGGCTTTAATGAATACTTGGCAAAGGGGATCAATACAAAAGTTGCCCCCAGTATCCTGCTAGGGAGACGCAGTGGTGTCTCTTTACTATACCAAGGCTAATGTGCAACTAAAACTGAAGTACATCAGAGTGGTTCTTCATCTCAGCTCTGCATCCAAAAATGCCGGCATTCTAATGCATCCTAATGCTCTAAGCTGCCAGCATTGCAACTCAGGTGTACCTGAACTCAGCAGCTGGGAATATGTGTTAGCTGTGGGAAGTAACTGAAGTACTCTCCACAAGGTGCCTGAGCTATGCACGAAAACTGGAGCAATGATAAGAGGCTGGTACCTTTTTTCTAGTTGCTTGATTCTGCATGGTTCCTAGTACTGGATGGAAAATGGGTCTCTCACTATTGTGCTAGATAATGGTACTCTAGTTGACAGTGAATGCGCCAAGGTCTTGGGATTACTGTGTCAGGTTACAATTTCTGATTCCTGAAAATGGAAATTGGCAAGTAGAGCATCTCTAAATGCAACAAAACTTGCACCTAGGTCGTAGAGAACCTTCTGTCCCATTAACCCACTTTTTCATTACCTCCTGCCAGCAAAAGCCTGAAAAGGAGAAAGGCATATAGAAATATGCAGCAAGCATAGTTTCTGGAGATGGACATCTAAAGAATAGATTTTCCTAGGTGAAAAACTACACAGCTTTTTCTGAGTTTTTTTATTAAGACTATGGAAACAAGGTGAAATACAAATGAGATTCAGCAGGTGAAACAAATGTTTCCCTTTTAAATTTCCTTGAGAAAAAAAAAAAACAACTCAAAAACTTATATTCCTGTTTATTTCTGCAAAATTCTAAATTTGTCACAGTTTACACCTTCTGAAATTATCCTTATTAGAATATGTTCAAATATTAGAACATTTTCACTTGAAAGGCACCTACAATGGTAATCTAGTCCAACTGCCTGACCACTTCAAGGCTGACCAGAAGTTAAAGGCATGCTGTTACAGACATTTTCAAAATGCCTCTGGGACAGACAGTCTTGGTGCCCACCAAACCACCCTACAGGACAAAGGGAAAAAATTATGCGGAGAAACTCATGGGTTAAGATAATGACAAGGACATCACTCACCGGCTACTGTCAAAACACTCAATCTGGGGAAACTAGTTTGGTTTATTGACAGTTAATTGTAAGAAAGAAGGATAGTGAGAAATAAGAACAAAACTAAAAGCACCTTCCCACCATCCCGATACCTCTTCCCAGGTTCAACTTCACTGCCAACACTTTTTCCACTGCCCCCCGGGTAGCACGAACGGATGGGGGCTGTGGTCAGTCCATAACACTTTGTCTCTGCTGCTCCTTCTTCCTCACACTCTTCTGCTCCAGCATGGGGTCCCTCTGAGACAAAGGGGCACAAAATCACAAAATGGGATATAGAAACCTGTATCAGTAGCTTTAAGTAATGTTAAGTTTGATGGCTTTGTAACAGTAGCAATGGAAAATTACTGAGGTGCTTGATACATAGAGAAAAAAAATAGAGTACAACTGGAGAACATACTGAGAATTCTCACAAGATAAATCGTTATAGTTGGCATAGTTTTAAGAAAAACAGTCTAGAAGAACAGGACACAGGGATAAGGAGTATCTGAGAATGGCAGGTGTCCAGGATGGGCTACAGTTAAACTGACTGATAAGTAGGAGGATAGGAGGATTATTGTGTCTCTGGTGCTAACGAACCAATTAAACTGGTATGAGCATCTACTGCGCGTGCTTCAAAGGCTGCCAGAAGTGATGAAGATTGTTGGAAGAAGTAAACGACCCTCAGAGACCACCACCACAATTCTGTACGCATGCGGGGAACTCTCTGGAAAATGATGTAATCCATACGTAGCCTCATGAATATGTATGTATGCCCAGGGACTATATAAGGGTGGCTTGTATAGCAATACGGGGACACACGTTAGGAGGATTTATCCCCCGTGTCTCCCGGCGCCGCAATAAAGAATACCTGCTTGTCAGCTTGAAAACTTTGTTGGCAAGTTTGTTCCTGGAGTTTTCTCCGAATCAATTTGGCGACCCAGGTGGGACCCTCTCTGCTCGGCTGCAGGACCCGCTGAGGACAGGGCTCCCTAGGGCCCTCGGGAATTTTTCCCGGAGGGACCCCTCAACTCATTCGGATCGCTGCGGGAGCAGACAAGGACCATCTCATAAAAGGTATTCTTTTTTTTGTATAGTCTGTAAGGTGCAGGGGGCACCTCGGTTTGGTAAATTGGTTTGGTAAATTGGCTTGGTAAGCGTACGCATGGTTTGGAAGCCTTCCGTAAATCGAGATAAGAAATCTCGTAGGTAAAGGCGTATACCCGGCTGCTAGCGTCCGTTCGGTATACACCCACAAGAAGCAGGGGGCTTCTTGTGGTTTGGGTCCTGCAAGACACAGGGGGTGTCTTGCAGAAAAGGTTTTGGATTTTACTGGTATATACCCAAAGGAAGAAGGGGCTTCTTGTGGTTTGGGTCTTGCAAGACGCAGGGGGTGTCTTGCAGAAAAAGGTTTTGGATTTTACTTGTATTTGATTTATTTTGTGGCTTGTTATATTAAGGATTTTGGTCTTGTGGTTTTGGTATCAGTGACAGACTGTTATAACTAAGCAGGGGGCATCTTGTGATTTAGGTCCTACAAGACACAGGGGGGTGTCTTGTGGAAATGGTTTTGGGTCCAGTGTGCTATCAACAGCCCATAAAGGATTTTATTCAGTGATGCTGTCAGCGGGGGTCCCTGAATAGGTTAGTAGAATCACCCTCCGATACAGTGGGCTGTTCAGTATGGTTCCCACAGTGGGACGCAGACAGGCTGGTCGGACACAAGGGTCTCATCCTTCCTGGGACACTGACAGGCTGGTCAACTATAAAGGGTTCAAGGAAAGCCCCCTATTAATGTTACAATATGGTCTGAGCTATAAGGGTTAGGAAGTATTGCTTTTGATTCTACTGGTATTCGCCTATTTTGTGGCTTGTTACAGTAATGATTTTAGTCTTGGGATTCTGGTACTGGTGACAGGATGTTATAACTGTGTTATTAACTGTTGTTTGTTTGGTTGAATTTAAGTCTCTGTCTTTGTCTCAAGTGTTGTAACTGTGTGGAGTATGTCTGGGGATCCCATCTGTGTGTGTGTGTGAATGTGAGATTGATAATGGAAAATCAGCAGAGTGAAGAGATCTTGAAAAAGAATCCTTTTGGGTGCATTTTGGCACACTGGAAAGAACTTGGAGGGTCTCCTGGGGGCTTGGTAAATAAGAAAATATTGGTAAAATATTGTAACCAATGGTGGCCTTTGTATACTTTGGAAGATCAGGAAAAATGGCCTAAAAATGGAACTCTGAACTATAATACATTGTTACAATTAATGTTGTTTTAAGGGGGCAAGGAAAATGGGATGAAGTAATGTATGCAGATATGTTTTTCACTTTAAGAAATCACACAGAGTGACAGACTGAATGCAAAATTAATATAGCTCCACCATATTCCTTAATTTTGGCTTTGGAAAAGGACAGGGAAAAACTGAAAGTTACGCTGGAGATGCTCAGCCTCTGATATTGGGGAAAGATGTTTAAAGTTAAAAAACAGTAATCAGGAACATAAGGTGGAAAATCACGTACTACAGGTACCTCCGAGAGGAGCACCCTCTGCCTCTGTCCTATCTGATATTGATAAGGAGGAAGAGATTTCTGTCACTGGCAACAAGCGGCACATTCACATTCGGAGTTAAGAAGGGGTTAAACCAGAAGCGCTGTTGCAGAGGCAGGCACCTGCAGGCCTGCAGAGCAGGGGGAGCTGCTGTGAGGAAAAGGAAAAAAAAAAGAGGGAAAACCAAGAGGGAAAGGAGGGGAGCTCGAGCAGCTCCTGTGTTTGAGCGTGGGAGGAGGGATGTCGGGAGGAGATGGGGGAGTGGGCTCTTCTCTTCTGTGGGACCGGACCGGTGTGCGTGCTATGGGGGGTTTTGGATGCTGGAAGTGACACTGACTGGTGGGGGGGGGGGCAGTGCCATGGAGTGGCTCCGGTGACTGAACTGGAACTAAACTGACGGGGACCTGGGGAATCTACCCTAGCGGATACACTGGTTACATTAAAACTAGGGACTAGAGGAAAAAAGTGGAATTTTAGTGGATACAGGAGCAACTTATTTGGTGTTAAATCAGAGAGAAAAGAATTCGTTACAGATGTGGGAGCTACTGGCCACCAAGAAAAAAAAAAAAAAAATTCATTCTTTCTGAAACCTTTAAAGTACAAATTGGGAAAACAAATAGGAATGCATAAATTTTTATGCATGCCAAATTCTCTAAAATCTTTGTTAGGGCGAGAAGCAACATTTAAAGAAGGCAAAATGGAATTCAGAGTTAAAAACAATTAATTGCAGTTTTGAGTTTAATTCGACAGAAAAGCAAAAAGGAGGACCTCCCTGAAATAGAATAAATCCTTAATCAGGTGTATGTGGGAGTATGGGCATCTGAAGTTCCAGGTAAGGCAAAAAAATGCTTTGCCTGTTAAAGTGGAAATAAAAAGGGGGGGCCCTACCCAATTAGAATAAAACAGTATCCCTTCAAATTAGAAGATCAAAGGGAATTAAAAAAAAAGATAAATTTTAAAATATAGATTATTAATTGAATGTGAATTGGAATATAATACTCCTATCTGGACAGTAAAGAAATATGATGAGAAAAGCTGCAGATTGGTTCACGATCTCAGGGCAATCAACAGAATTGCAGAGGATATTCGTCCAGTAGGAGTTAATTCGTATGACTGATTGACTAAATTGAATAATAATCAAAAATGGTTTGCCGTCCTGGATTTAAAAGACACTTTCTTTTGCTTACCATTGGCCAAAGAAAGCCACAATTATTGGCTTTTAAATGGGAAAATCCTGACAGAGGAAGGGAAACTCAATTAACTTGGACAGTATTACCTAAAGGGTTAAAAAAAACAAACAGTCCGGCAATTTTTGGAAATCAGCTAGCATGAGAACTAGAATCATGGAAGCCACCTATTCAAACAGGACTCTGTTACAATATGTGGATGACCTGTTAATTGCTACAAAAACAAAGGAAGAATGTATCCAGTGGACAGTGGAATTGTTAAATTTTCTGGGACTGAATGGTTATCGGGTATCCAGACAAAAGGCCCAACTAACCCAAACCCAAGTTTCCTACCTAGGATATGAAATAACAGGAGGACAGAGAGAACTTGGAACTGCTAGAAAAGAAGCCATTTGCCAGACTCCAAGACCATTGACCATCAAGGAGCTCCGGACATCCCTGGGAATGACTGGATGGTGCAGACTTTGGATCCATGATTATGGTGTTCTGGTAAGACCACTGTATGAACTGTTGAAAGGAAACTCTCCCTCTTTAGAATGGACTGATACAGCAAAGGGGGTTTCTAGAAATTTAAAAACAGAGCTAATGAGAACTGCAGCTCTGTGACTCCTGGATGTGACTAAATCCTTTTGGCTATATTCCTGTGAAGAGCAAGGAATAGCTTTGGGGGTCCTTGCTCAAAAACTAGGACCCTACAGAAGGGCAGTGGCCTATTTTTCAAAACAGCTGGATGAAGCGAGCAAAGGATGACCCAGATGCCTAAAAGCTATGGCAGCAGTTATCACAAATATTAAAGAGGCTTGCAAATTTACTTTGGGACAAAAGATTACTGTACTAGTGTCCCATGTGGTATCAGTAGTCCTGGAGCAGAAAGGAGGTTATCTCCTTCACGTTTTTTTAAATACCAGGCCACCACTGTAGAACAGGATGATACAGAAATTGTGGTCACTAATGTTGTGAATCCAGCATCCTTTTGCAGGAACAATCGACAGAACCACTAACACACGACTGCTTGACCACCATAGAGGCTGTATATTCGAGCCGACCAGACTTGAAAGAAAAACCTCTGGAAGATGCTGATTCTTGGTTTACTGATGGTAGTAGCTTCATGAAAAATGGTAAATGAAAGGCAGGATATGCCATTACCACCACTTCACAGGAAAAAAAAAAAAAAAAAAAAATCTAAACCTTCACCTGGTAACACCTCTGCCCAGAAGTCAAAAATAATAGCATTAATAAGAGCCCTGGAACTGGCTAAAGATAAAAGGATAAATATTAGGACTGATTCTAAATATGCATTTGGTGTGGTCCATGTCCATGGTGCTATCTGGAAAGAATGTGGACCTTTGAACACACAAGGGAAACAGATTAACCATGCTACAGAAATTCTACAATTACTGGAAGCTGTTCAGCTACCTGAAGAAGTAGCTGTTATGTACTGTAAAGGGCATCAACAAGGTGGCTCTGATCAAGAAATTGGAAATAATTTGGCCAATTTTGAAGCCAAACGAGCAGCTGAACAATTTCAAATCATGTCCTTAATCCCTGATGGCAAACTAACAATTGAAAAATCTAAACCTAGATATTCAAAAGAGGATAGAAAATTGATTGAGGATCTAAAGGGACAGGAAAATAGAGGGTTGGGCTCAAATACCTGGTGGGCGAATTGTAATCCCCTATAACCAGCTCTGGATGTTAGCTCAGGAAGAACATAATAAAACTCATTTGGGTAGCAACCCTTTGCATAAATATTTAGACAAACAAATCTGTACACCACAGTTCAATTAGTGACAAAACAATGTCAGCTATGTCTTAAGAATAATCCTAAGACTGAAAATAGAAATCAAACTGGGACAATTGGGAGAGGAAGTTATCTGGACAGCAGTGGCAAATAGATTTTTCTGAATTACCAAAAAAAAAAGGGGGGGGTGTTATCGATATTTATGGGTATTAATGGATACTTTTTCAGGCTGGCCAGAAGCATTCCCTTATAGATAAATAATGCAAAACAAGTGATTAAAATATTATTTAACGAGATAATAAGCTCATTTTGGGGTACCAGAGGCAATTTCTTCTGACCAAGGCTTGCACTTTAGTGCAAAATTGTTACAAAAAAATTACCAAAAAATTAGAAACTGATTGGCAACTACATGTTCCATATAGGCCTCAGGCCAGTGGGCAAGTAGAAAAAATGAACCATCTGATTAAACAACAAATTGGTAAAATATGTCAGGAAACTAATTTATATTGGTACCAGGCATTACCACTGGCTCTATTAAGAATTCAAACTAAACCCCGGTTAAAAGAAGAGGTTAGCCCATTTGAGATTTTGTATGGAAGCCCGTATCAGTCCCAGTTTAACGGAGAAAGTCTTCAGGAATTGGAAGAAGACTATCTCCAACAGTTTCTGATCAATCTGGGGAAACAATTGGAGGAGATAATAGGGAAAAAAAGCAAGAGGTTTGGATTATCCAATTCACCCTTTCAGATCTGGAGACTGGGTTTATGTTAAGAATTTTTCAGGAGATCCTCTACAGGAGAAGTGGAGCGGACTATATCAGATATTATTGATCACCTTTACAGCAGTGAAGATAAAGGAACAACCTGCTTGGATACATTATTCAAGAATAAAGAAAGCACCAGAGCCAGAGAAGACATGGCGGATCGAACCTTCAGTACCCTTGCGTATGAAATTGTGTCGGTCATAATTTGGACTCATATGATAACTGGCGCACAAGCTTGGGACCAGAACTTATACCTGAAATTAGTGCAGAATGTTACTATTGTTTTAATCATAGTGACTGTTGGGTGTGTGCACACTTGCCTAAATCAGGAGAAAGCCTGGATCTCCCATTAACTGGAGTTCCAATTCCTAACACTGTCTCATGGACAAATTTGTGGGTGAACACTAGCAATCTGTATTCGAAGGAAAGGTTAACATTGGGAATAGTTAATCCTAACCCAGGTAATAAATACTACACCTGTGCACAAAAATATATTACACCAGGAACCAGGGTAGGAGATCAGGCTTGTTTAAATGCCATAGATGTAAGTCACCATTCAAATTGCAATCATACAATTAATATTGTATGGTATATGGTATCGTAGTTTAGTGATGGCCTGTTCCTAAAGGGAAAGGATGGTATTGGTTATGTGGAAAAAATGCTTATAAGATTC
>NW_026901037.1:0-2614 GCF_033783945.1 Neopsephotus bourkii
CAGTGTTGTGGTCATGATTGGCACTTGTTTTTTGACCTTCAACAACCCCACAACAGAATGATCCTCTGAGAGACCAGGCAAGGTGGACACCTGCTCAACTTCTTCAGTCTCCAAACCAGCAATACCAAAAGCCCACTGGTACCCTTTTGGGGTCTTTGAAGTACCCTCTCCTGAGCTAGTCTATGCCAGGGATTCATGGAGCCTCAGGACCAGTCACAGTGGGGTGCTTTTGCTGCTTCTTCCCAGTCAGGCTGATTTCAGCCTCCAGTACAGTCAACTCTTGGGATCCTCCTGTCACTCCAGAAATATAAATGGGTTCCACCCCTTGACAGCTTGATGGCATCAGGGTACGCTGTGCACTAGTACCTACTAGAGCCTTATACTTCTGTGGGACTGATGTGCCAGGCCATCTGATCCACACAGTCCAGTAAATCTGATTGTCTCCTACCTCCACCTGGCTGGAGGCAGGGCCCCTCTAACAGTCATCACAACATTGGTCACTTACATCTTGTTGGCGGGGATTATTCTTCATTATCACAGGAGCTGGAGTAAAATCAGCTCTTCCACTCCATCTGGGAACCTGTTCACCAGAGACTGAAGCCACAGCTTTCATGGGATGATCAGCCTTGTCCTTTGTTGTCCTCTTCAATTCACGCAACCATTCCTCCAGAACTGCAGTGGGTTTTCCATCCCACTTCGTCATGTCTTCTCCGTGATCCTGCAGGTAAAACCATAGGGTGGCCCATGGTGTATACCTCTTATATCTTCTCTCTCGAGCAGTAGGACACCTTTTGTTAATAGCGCAGACGTGGGTTGGTACACGTGGCGAGCTGGACACATCGCACAGATCGTCTTCAATTGTGTGAACTCCTGAGACAGTTTTTCCACAGCTGAAATGATGGAAGGGGTGAGACCTTCTTCAAACACTCAGAGATAATGAATCATTTCATCCACTGTTGGTGGTGCTATGTCATTCCAGGCTATTCCTGCCAATGAGTGGACATATGATGACGGTGCACTCAGTGTAAATTCCTGCTACATGGGTCATGTACATTCAACTTCATGAGGATCTACAGGTCCATTCCTGGCATCCGGACTGTGATAGATCATCTCTACAATGGCTGACTCCCTCAGAGACTGGATGCCTTTCTCTAGCATAGTCCACTTAGCCAAATGACTCATAACATCGGCCTTGTATGGAAACCTTTCTTTCACAGCTGCCAAGAGCCGTTTACAGAGGCTGGGGGACTGTTTCTCTCTCACAATTCTTTGTCAAATACCCCTGTTCTGGGTTCAGCAGTAGCAGTCATTTTTTCTCCTTCTTAGTAGCTGGTGCAGTGCTGTGTTTTTGACTTTCAGCCTGGGAACCGTGTTGATAGCACTGATGTTTTTAGTTACTGCTCAAATATTTGGCCTTGCCAAGGACTTTTTGAGCCTCATGCTCTGCCAGGGAGGAGGGGAAGCCTGGAGGAAGCAGAGACAGGACACCTGATCCAAACTAGCCAAAGAAGTATTCCATACCACATCATGTCATGCCCAGGATGTAACCGAGAGCTACCCAGAAGGGATAGTGGCACTGAGGGGTTGGACTAGGTATCGGTCGGTGCTTGGTTGGGCTGGGGGGGGCGAGTTATCAGTCGGCAGGTGATAAGGTGTTGTATTCTCTTCCCTTGGTATTTCCTTTATCATTATTATTATTGGCGTTAGCAGTAGTGGTTTGTTTTATACCTTAGTTACTAAACTGTTCTTATCTCAACCGGTGGGAGTTGCGTTCTTTTGATTCTCCTTCCCATCCCTCCAGGAGCAGGGGGAGGCCAAAAAGGGGGCGAGTGAGAGAGCGACTCTGATTTATGGCTGACTTTGTTTAAAACATGACACCCCCTTCTCTAGCAAGTGATCCCAGCTGCTTGGTTTCTGTACCTTCTAGTTTATGACCCTCGGCCCCATTGTCCCAGCATCAGAGCAACCAGGTGATGGTGTGCTCCCCTGGTTGACGGTGAAAGCCTTTTTACATATTCCGTAGCTCGGTTGAGGTCCAGAGTTGAGAAGTCACCTCTCCTTCTTCTTCCTCTGATTGATGTAATAATAATTCCTGATCAGATGCTGTCCCACGTAGAAAAATGCATTGTTTCTTCATCTTTCTTCATTTTTCTTGTCTCTTTTTTGCTTTTCCCCTTGTATACATGGACAACCGATATTGGCACAAATTGGTCCTCTGGTTTAGCTGTAGCGATTATCACTGTGGTTGGAGTGGCTGCAGTATCTGTTGTTGGGGTTTGGGCAGCTGTTGTACTTTTCGCTGGGGTTGGTGTAACTGCTGTGCTTGGAATTGGAGTAGCTGCATTATCTATTGTAGTCAGAGTTTGAGTAGCTGCTGTGCCTGTCACTATAGTTGGTGTAGCTGCTGTGTTTGAAGTTGGAGTATCTGCGTTGTGTGTTGCTTTGCCGTCAAATCCAGAGACATTTTTTTTTTCCTTTGAAGGTGCTGGATAGAATTGAACAGGGCTTTGTAAGCATAGGCCAAGCCCCAGCACATTGCCATGATTTGTCCCTCTCTGGTATGACCAGGATGACAACACACCTCATTTAAGTGTTTTACTAATTTTTCTGGATT
>NW_026901038.1:0-26410 GCF_033783945.1 Neopsephotus bourkii
GAAGGTGGTACCCAGGCAAGAGAGGATGCTCGGGTCAGGTACATTTGTTGCTGGGGGCATGGACTGGCTGGACTGTGAGGAGCTGAGCAGGAGAACACGTGGTGGAGCTCAGGCTGGGACCTCTGGGAAGCCCAAGGAAGACCTGGAACAGCAGTTGGTGACTGCTCCCGGGAAAGATCAGGGTGGTGGAGAAGCATCCCAGGGAGCATGGAGTATGGAAGCCAGGGAGAGAGATGGTTCTGAGGGTCTGGGGACAGAAGAGAGTGGTGGGAGCATCCCACAGTCTTAGCCCCAGAGTCTCAGCCCCAGAGACTCAGCCCCACAGTCTCAGCCACAGAGTCTAAATTACAGTCTCGGTCACAGAGGCTGAAATTCGAAGTCGGAGACCCAGAGTTGGAGCCACAGAATCTCAGCAACAGTCTCAGCCCCAGAGTCTGAATCCCAGAGTTTCAGTCACAGAGACTCAGCCTCTGAGTCTTAGCCCGAGTCTGGCCCAAGTGGTGCAGCAGCAGCAAGGACACAGACAGGGATGAAGATGAGGCAACAGAGAGCGCTCAGCCCCAGCCCCATGGTCCCTCTCCACGAAGCAGGATGCTGCAGGCCCCTCACTTCTCATGACACCCAATGGCAAACATCATGGAGTTCAACAAGACCAAATGCTCCAGCCTGGAGAAGAGAAGGCTCCAGAGGGACCTTAGAGCCGCTCCCAGCACCTGAACAGATCTGGAGAGGGACTTTATACAGGGGCCTCTAGTGATAGGATAAGGGGGAGTAGTTGAAACATGATTCATTCCTTTTAACCTGTTTAGATTTGACATTAGGTTTAGATTCAGCTTTAGGTTTAGATTAGACATGAAGAAGAGTCAGCATTAGGTTTAGATTGGACACAGGCTTCAGGTTAGACAAGAAGAAGATTCAACATTAGGTTTAGATTAAACACAAAAAAGATTCGACAGATTAGACATTAGGTTCAGATTAGACATGAAGAAGATTCAACTTCAGGTTTACATCACACATGAAGACTCAGCTTTAGGTTTAGATTAGACATTAGGTTTAGATCCAATTTTAGGTTTAATTTAGACACAAAGAAGATTTGACTTGAGGTTTAGATTAGACATTAGGTTTAGCTTAGCCATTATAGACCAATAAAACTGCTGTGTTGTTCATTCCCCCTGTGTCCTGTGCGTGGATTGGACTTGTGCCTTTTGGAGTCTTGCCCTGCTCTTCAGAGCCAAACCAAGCCGTGCCTGGAGGCCCCATGAGCACAGCACGGGGCTGTCAGTGAGATGCTGGGTGCCCGGCTGCATCCCGGCTCAAATGCAGCGTGTTCTGGTGCTGAATAGGGTCCGAGAGGTGCTCTGGCGCCCTGCAGCTTTCTGAGGGTGTGCGAGCTTGGGGAAGGAGTTTACTCCCTTGGCTTGGAAGCCTTTGCCATCCAAATGGAGGAGGAGAGTGGCCAGCAGCTCCCCGCAGGGTCTGGGTGTGACAGCGACACTGCCAAGTGTCCCTTGGAAGTGACACTGCTGTTCCCAAGCCAACACGTCAGGCCTGAAGCTGTCCGCACACAGGTACACACATGTATACACAGGTACACACGTGTACACACATGTACACACGCGTACCCACACAGGGCAGCCCTCAGGCACACGCACACATGCATGCACACCGTGTGGCAGATGCACACAGACCGCACTGAACGCACATGTGCTGCACACGTAGAGGTGCTGGTCTGTAACAGCCCCCGGTGGGGCAGAGACCAGCTCCAGTGGCAGGGATTGTCCCATGTCACAATGGGGATGCACCTCACAGGCCTGGCTGATGCAACTCTTGCATGGGCCAGGCCCCATTGTGAGGCGTGAGGTGCCCCAGGCTATATCTGCCCACAGGGCCAGCACAGCCCCAGATCCGCTGCTGGTCGCAGCCGAGAGCTCCTGGTTTGGATCCCCAGCCTTGAGCCTCGTGTGGTACCAGAGGCGCTCAGGCCCTGCCCCGCCATGGCACCGCTGCTGCTGCTGCTGCTGCTGCTGGGCCTGGCCCCCGGCCTGGCCTGGCCCCTGAGGCCCTGCCCGGGGCCCTGCCGCTGCCGCGGGCGCCGCCTGGACTGCAGCAGCGCTGCCCTGGCCCGCGTGCCCCCGGCCACCCACCAACGGCCCTTCTCCGTGCTGTGAGTGCCCTGCAGCTCCGGGCGCTGCCCCGGGACACCCCGAGAGCGGCTCCAGGGCCCCCCGCTGCCTGTGGAGGGCTGAGGGGCAGCTCCAGGCCGCAGCCCTGGGGCAGGGGAAGGGTTTGTGCTGGGGGTGACGCTGCCAATGGCTTCTCTGCAGGGATTTCACTGGGAACGCGCTCGCCCTCATCCCCCCGCAGGCCTGGCAGGGATACCCGTGGGCTGAGAAGCTGTGAGTATCCACCAGTGCCAGACATGGCACAGGGGTTCCGGGATCCCCATCCCCCCGCAGGCCTGGCAGGGATACCCATGGGCTCAGAAGCTGTGAGTATCCACCAGCGCCAGACATGGCACAGGGGTTCCGGGATCCCCATCCCTCCGCCGGGCTGTGGAGCCGAGGCTGTGCCGAGCACCGCACCAGTGCTTGCCACGTGCAGCCAAGGCCGAGCTGCTCAGCAAGGAGGGGTGTGAATCCCCAGAGCTGTTCCATGGCGAGCAGTGCCCTGGGCTGGGTACCTCCTGCCCTCCGGGGCCATCCCTGGGCCTGTGGAACCTGTGCTCGGGCTGCAGGCAGGGTCAGCAGGCTGGGAGCAAGCCCCTGCTCCTGCCATGAGTGTGATGAGCCGTGGCAGGACCCGCAGAGAGGCTGCGGTGGCACTGCTGCAGGGTTGTTCCCCTGAGAGCTCCATTGCCCCTGAGAGCCGCGGGTGCCACTGCTCGTGTTCGTCCGTCTCTTGCAGAGTCCTCCAGCACAACAACCTGCGGGCAGTGAAGAGGCGCTCGCTGGAGGGGCTGCTCCTGCTGAGGCACCTGTAAGTATCCCCCTGCCCATGGTGGTGGGCACGGCCTCCCCCTGCCCTGGCCCTGCTGCCCGCTATTGCGGCTGCAGCCAGAGCAGAGCAGGGTCTTGGTGCAGGGGAGGGCTCCGCAGGGACGCGCTGCGCTCCCATTGCCCCACGGCCAAGCAGGAGCAGGCGGCTGCTGCCCTGTCCCTGCACAGACCTGCACGAGGCCAAACCTTGTGCATTCGTCTCCTCTCAGCTCAGATGCCCCAGAGCTGCCTTGGAGGGAGCTCATGGTGCAGCTTCATTGCCCATGGAGAGGAGCAGGCACTTCCCATTCCCCCACAGGACGGGGCTGGGGGCTCTGGCTGAGCAGGCCATGAAACGCTGCCCACAAAGGTTCCTCTCTCCTTGTTTGCTGCAGAACAAGCCCAGGCAGCGAGTTCAGGCTGGAACAAGGAACCTGTTGGTTTCTAGAGCCAGGCCAGAGGACTCCTGCGCACATCAGAGCAGGGCTGTGCAGGGAGGTGACGTTTAGGAGCTGGGGGAAATAGCCCCATGTTGGTCACACAGGGCGTTACAGCCTGTCCCTGAGGCCTCACACAAGGGGTGCTGTTGGGGCGTGCATAAAGAACCTGCTGTTACCAGAGAGGAAAATCAGCCCTGAAATACCCCTGCTGGGATCAGAGCTGGGAGAACCTCTCTGAGCTGCAGCCACCCCCGTCAGGAGCGTGACCTCGGGTTCCACACCACTGCAAGTCAGTGCCAGAGAGGTGTGAAGTGAGGGCTATGGCAGGTCTGTGCTGCCAGTGTCAGAGCCCCTGAGAGGAACCAGGACAGTGCAAACGTCACCAGCGTTTTGTGTTCTCCTGTTAACAGGGATTTATCTTACAACAAAATCCAGCTGATCGAGGCGTGTGCTTTTGAGAACCTTCCTTTCCTGGAGACCATGTGAGTTATGGGGGTTCCTTCCTGCTGTGGGTGCTGAAGCCTGTTTGCATTTAGAACCTTCTGGTGATGGACAAAGCTCCTGTTATTCTTAGAACAAGGCCTCCAGTTTCTCCTGCTGAAGGAGCAGCCCAGCTCCGGAGCTCAGGGCATGGCTGGTGGCCACACCAGGATGGGGCCACGGCTTCTGCAAACCCAGCAGGAATAGAAGCTGCCTCTTGAGTCTTGCTGTGTCCTGGAGCAGGCAGAGGTGCAGCACGCATGCACTTTGTCTCCTCTCCTGGACAGGTTAACAAGCAGCAGGAGAGAAAATGGCAGTTTCCTCCCAGTTCCACCATGGATGTGGCTGTTTCCTACAGATCAGAGCTGCTTCACTCCAGCTTCCTGGGGGTCAGACCCAATTCATTTCTGTGCTCTCCTGTTTCCCCAGAAGCCTGGAGGGAAACCTCATCACCGAGATCCGGAGCGACACGTTCCGGGCATGGCACGGGATGCAGTTCCTCCAGACACTGTGAGTGTTCCAAGGGCTAAGGGGAGCTCAGAGCAGTGGCCCTTGTCACTGTGTTCTGCTCACCTCTTACCCCAAATAGGCAGCAGCATCAATGCTGAATGACAACTCTGTCAGGCCACGGCTTTGCCTGGCTGGGTGCAGGACCAGTTAGAACGCTCATGGACAGTGGGAATGTGAGAAATAGGGAAAGCCCTGTTGGAGGGAAGCCACCAGCAGGTGCAAGCTGAGGAGGAAAGAAAGGGATGCTGTGTTTTCCAGAAGCAGCACTTCTGGGCTTTTGTTCTCTGGGCTGGAGATAGTCAGGACCTGATGTATGTTGTGAATCTGCCCATCAGCATCTGCCCCGGCCTGGAACCTTCACCCCAGGCCCTTCCTCACACACGAAGCACTGAGCCGCTGCCACTGCTCTCATCCTGCACCCCCCACTCACATGGGGTGTTGGTTCATTTCAGGGTCCTGAGCCATAACCCCCTGTCTGTTATCGAGGACACGTGGTTCTTCAAGCTGCCTTCAGTCACTCACCTGTAAGTACAGACTCCTTGTCAACAGCTTACCATGAATCTTTGTGCCTCTGGGTGCCCCGTGGCCCAGAAAGCAGAGATCCAGCAGCAAATCCCAGCCTTCTCCTGCTGGAGGCAGCGGCAGAGCCAGGCAAAGGCTGAGCAATTCTGGTGTGCCCCAGCTGCAAAGCCAGCACGGAACAGGGACATGGACTTAAACTTGTCTGCATCCATCTCCCATGGGATCTGCAGGATCCCTTCTGGTTCAGACCCATGGGGGGGCAGAACACAGCAGGAAGGAGAGAGGGTTTGCTGTCATTTCTCCTGGATTAGGTAGCAGCAGATCCCCCTGCGGCCAGCACCGCAAGCAGCAGGGACTGGCTTACACCTCGAATGTAATGTGTTTACTGAAACCCTTGCAGGGACCTGGGTGCCACACGAGTGACTCGGCAGACGCTGCTCATGCTGCTCCTGAGAACATCCCGCTTGGAAACACTGTGAGTGCAGGGGCTGGCTCCCACCTCCAGCAGGCTTCTGCGCGCCACCTGGGTTGGAGTCGCTGCCCTGGGTCGCGATGCTGAGTGTTTGTTCACAACCCCTGTTCTTTAGCAAGCTGTCCATCGACACGGCCTGCTGCCTCTGCCAGCACAAGCACAGCACCGAGACCCCGTGCAGGACCCTCAGCTTCGACTGCATGAGCGTGTGCAGCAGCACTGCTCCCCGCTGCGGTAACTGGCCCCCAGCCCTGCCCATGTGCCCCAGCTATAGTGAACCTTCTGAGCCTGTGTCTGGCAGAAAGCTTCTTGTCACTGATGTGCTCTTGGTGTGTTACAGCTCCCCTGGCAGAGACACCAGGGCTCCTGAAGGGAACAGTACCACCCAGGAAAGGGAACAGCAGCTCTGTGTTGAATCTCCAGCCTAAGGAGCCTTCCCTCAGGGGGCAGAGAACCGTCACACTCACAGTTCTCCTGAGCCTGAGCAGTCCCAATGCATCAGCACCTTCCTCTCAGCAGCTCTCGAGGCGGGAGGGCAACACCACCAAGGAGCTGATGGTGATGCTGCAGAGCATTCAGCACAGGGGCTGGAGCAGCTCTATTGACACCAGGAGGTTCTATTTTCTAGCAGAGGAGCTCGTGGCACAGCTGAAGAAGAAGCTGCACAAGACCATGAGCATCCTGACTGTGAAGAGCCCCAGCACAGCCCGGCCAGCGCAGAGGGACAAGGGGCAGGAGGTGGCAGTAGGGGAGGGAGGAAGAGCCATAAGCTGGCAGCAACAGGAGCCTGGCTTAGGCTTGACCCGGGCAGAGTCCATCTTAGAGGAAGCAGTGCGGAGTATGAACCTCAGCGACATCCTCCCAGTCTCCAGCCACCAGAGAACACCCACCCCTGCTGCAGCACAGCCCCCTACACAATACCCAACAGAGGCCTCGCATCTCACCCGGTCTGGTGAGAGTCAGGATCATTCCGACGCCATGGAGCAGACCAACACGACTGACGGGATGGAGAATGAGGATAGTGCAGAAGATGAGGAGGAGGCACCATCCCCAACACAGGACTCTGCTGGGACAGATGAGGAGCAGAAGCAGCAGGACACTGATGGGACAGTGGGCAGCAGGGCTGCAGAAGAAGAGCCCGCAGCAGCAGAGGGTAGAGCAGAGCAGAGACTGAACACTACCCAGTATTTCTACTATGCTCTGCTGGCTAAAAACGGCCCCCCTGCTGCCAGCAGCACGCCAGAGGACACGGCTGCAGCAGAGCGCTCCTCTCTAGGCGGGAGACCACCCACCGCCCCTGCAAGCACCACCACACCCGGGCAGCACAAGGAGCAGGAACCCCCGACCCCAACGGCACAGGGCAGCTCCAGCGCCCCAGGCAGCGCGGCCACGCGAGGACCCCCCTTTGACACCCTGCTCAGCCGCCACCTCCACTCTCTGGTGCCAGATGGAGCCCTGCGCAGGTTCATGGCACAGGAGGCTCGAGCCCTGCGGGGGGACTGTGGCCTGCCCCAGCTCCAGCAGGCCTGCGCCAAGATGGTCTCGAGGACGGGGCTGCTCCTGAAGCTGCTGAGTGAGAGGCAGCGTGGCCCGGAGCCCTCTGACCTCCTTGAGCAGTGTGTGCGGGAGGAGGATGCCGGCACCTCTCGTCCCCATGCCCAAGTCCAGCCCAGGAGGATGGACAGTGAATCTGCAGAGACGGTAGGAGAGAGCGGGGCATGGCTGCGTGTGTGTGTCTGGGCAGTGGGGTATGGAAGGGGCCTCCCTTTCCTCCTCCCCTCCCCTGTCCTCCCTTCCCCGCTCCTCTCCTCCCTGATGCACTCTCCTTTTCTCCTAGGAGATGGCCAATCACACCTCTGTTCGCTGGCTGTGGCTGGTGCTGCCGTTCTCGCTGTTTGCTCTGGTGAACCTCATCCTGTCCCTTGCTCTCCTGGTGCAGCGCTCTTTCAAGGTGAGCCAAGGACTCGTTTGGCAGAGCGCTGCCAGCCAAACCCTGGGGCTGGAGAGCACAGGGGCAGGGGGGTGCTCCCACAGTGCTCATGGGGCCCGGGTGCTGCTGCAGATACCTGTGGATGTGCTGGCGAGCACAAGAGATGTTTTCCCAGACTTGGAGCTCATTGTGGTACCCCACCCTGGAGCTTGGAGGTGTTCAGAGCTGCTGGGAGCAGCTTGTCCTGGCTCCTGCCAGGGTCTGTCCCCAGCTCTGCTGGGCATCTTCCCAGTAGCTCCTTCCTTCAGGGGGGCTGCAGCTCCCTCTCATCACAGCCTCTGCCATCAGCCCTTACCAGGCTCTAGCCTGTAATCCCTCACCCCAAGCATCCCCTCCCCAGCTCCTGTCCTGGCCCTGCTCTGTTGCAGCACCCGTTGCTTCCAGCCATGCAGCAATGCCCCTGCTCCCTGCCCTGAGCCCATACCCAGCCTTTCTGCATGATGCTGCGGCTCCGGTGTGTCGGTGCCGTGCCTGGGCACAGGGCGGGGGCCCGATCATTGCTGTGGAGTTTGAACCTCCCTTTGGGGCCCTTCTCCTCCGAAGAGACAAATGAGCTTCCATGTCTTTAGAAGGCATGGTGCGTGTTGCAGGCGCGGGGGGGGAGCCTGCAGAGCTCTGTGCAGAGGAGAAAGGTAGAAATTAACAAGGCTGAGGAGAACTCTGGGTCATTCCAGAGGCAGGGAGCAGTGGGGAGCTGGGCAGGGAGGCATGGAGGGCTCTTCTTAAAGGCGTGGCTGCTGGCACAGCCTTGCACGTGTGTAGAAGGCACTGGGCTGGAGGAAGAACCTTCCGGCTCCCCCATGCTGCAGAATTCCATGTGGAAACCTCCATGTTCCGAGTCTCTGTCTCTCTGTCACTAGGTCTCTGCCGAGGAAGATGACGAGGATTCCCAAGGCAGCAGGAGACGGCGCCTGAAGCGGTAATTCCTGCCCTGCCCTGCCCCAGCAGGCTCTGCTCCAGCAGCACCCAGCCCTGTCCAGAGCCCCCAGAACTCCTCCAGCACTGGAGGAGTTCATCCTTTGCTTCTCATCCTTCTGCTCCTGCCTGTTTCCAGGTGCTTTCAGAAGCTGCGGCGCAAGTGGTGGCGCAGAAGAAAAGCCACTAAGAGGGACAAGAAGGTAAGGGCAGGAGCAGGCGCCAGTTCTATCCCTCTACCCCGTCCCTGCCTCAGCCCTGCTTCTCACCTCTCCAATCCCTGCCCTGCAGAAGGCGTCCCTGGCTCAGCTCGATCCTCAGGAGTCAGCTTCGGAGGAGGTGCTCTTTGACATAAGGTAAATGTGATGGTGGCAATGCTGGTGCCGAGTTCAGCTCTTGTTCCATGTAGGAACTGCTGAGGGTTTCCTTGATGTTGCTTCCTTGGCTATATCCTTAGATGCTCTTTCCTTGCTGTTATTTTCTTGGCTGTTATTTCCCAGCTCTTATTTCCTTGATGTTCACAGAAGCACAGTCTCACCGAGTGGTTTGGGTTGGGAGGGAGCTTAATGCTCACTCAGTTCCAACTCCCTCCCCAGTGACTTTTGTGACATTGCTGTTCTGTCCTTGCTGTCACTGCAGCGATCCCAGAACCTCGACAGTCGTTCCCAGTCCTGTGTCATCAGAGGAAGATTGGCTTTTGCTTGTCCCAGAAGCGCCCCGAGCCCCAGAGTGTGGTCCTTACCCATGGAGCAGGACAGACGTTTTTTGGAGTCACCAATAAAAGTGTTGGGTTGTTCGTTCTCCCCGTGTCCTGTGAGTTGATGGACGCAGCATGCGTGTGTCTGAGCCTCTGTGTGTGTGCTCACAGGTGCTGTAGCACTGGGAGCGGTTGAGGCTCTGCCGCCAAGTGTGTGTGCTTGCACACGTGTGTGCCTGCATGGGAGAAAACACGTGCAGCACATGTGTGTGTGCGTGTGGGGGAGCGTGGCTGCTCGGGTCCCTTCGGGCAGCTGTCGGCTCCGCTCAGCTCCCTTCGGCTCCGCTCTCTTCAGGTGGCATCGGCTTCCCTCGGCTCTGCTGGGCTCCCTTCGGTCAGCTCTGTCCCCTCTGGGAGGCTTTGGCTCCGCTCAGCTCCCTTCGGACAAAAGCGGGAATTCCCTCACTTTTGCCTTACAAATGTGATAAACACATGAATGTACTGGCTGGTGTTGCTGTGTGGATATAACTGTGTGAGCTCACAAAGCTCGCTAAAGACACAAGATTAGACAAGAAGTTGAAAATGGGCACAACTCTTGAGCAAAACGGAGTCGCATAGCAAAGGAATCTGTGAAGGTAAAACAGAAGGCGGGGTGTGGGGCAAGGCTGGCTTGATAAAGAAATGCTAGTGCCTGGAAAACATAGGCTTAAAGTACTTTTAGCCTAACTTAGGTCAAAGATAACAGTGTTCAAGTCTGTGGCCCCACTAAACGTGATTAAATTGTTTCACGCCATCCTTCTAAAGTACCTTTAGCTTAACTTAGATCTGATAAGCAGAGAGACTCCACAACTCGTTCCAGTTGTAAAGTAGGTATGCTTTATTCAGCTGAGGTGCACGGGGGATAGCTCCTCCAAAGGCAGGCCCGCCACAACCTCATCTCTCCCCTCATTATTCTCTACAATTACACATATTCATCAGGTTACACAACACCCCTATACATATTGTGGCGTCTGCTCCCGGCCGTCCTGCAGCACAGGGAGCAGAGCAGGAAATGTTTGGCCTCTGCTAGCACAGCTGAAGAGGCAGGACAGAAAACTGCGGTCAGGCCTCTTGTGCAGGCTGTGAGGTCCGCAACGATGCCACCAGCGCTGCTCTTGCTCCTTGCTTTTCCACCTTAAATTCCCAGGCACAGAGTCTCAGCCCCAGTCTCATCTCAGAGTATGAGCCCTGCAGTCTTAGCCACAGAGCCTGCACCACAGAGTCTCAGCTACAGTCTCAGCCCCAAAGTCTGAATCCCAGAGTCTTAGTTATAGTCACAGCAACAGCCTCAGCCCCAGACTCTCAGCGCCAGCATCTTAGACCCCAGTCTCAGCCCCACAGTCTCAGTCACAGTCAGAGTCTGACAGTATCAGCTCCAAAGTCTGAGGCCCAGAGTCTTAGCAATCGAATCTCATCAACAGTCTCATCCCCAGAGTCTCAGACCCAGACTGTCAGCCAGTCTCAGCCCCAGAGTCTGCTCTCTCCACACCAAACACCCCCATTGGCAGACTGGCGATGCCTCAATTTCTCTGCCTCCCCAACACCCCCCTTTCTCTCTCTCTCTCTCTCTCCTCTGAAAGTTGCTAAGTAACACGGGGCCCACCTCGACCTCTCCTGAAGCCACAGAGCTCAGGTGGAGTCTGACTGTGAGAAGGTGAACATTTGCAGAATATTTGTTCCGTTAAAGCTGGTGTTCATGTAGGGACCTCGGGTGTTCCCTCAGCTGAATGCGCACAGAAGGGCTTTGGAGGGAGACTGAGCTGAGCTCTCAGGCAGAAGCTCTTCCCTGTGAGGGTGCTGAGGCGCTGGCACAGGGTGCCCAGAGAAGCTGTGGCTGCCCCATCCCTGGCAGTGCTCAAGGCCAGGTTGGACACAGGGGCTTGGAGCATCCTGCTGTAGAGGAAGGGGTCCCTGCCCATGGCAGAGGGTAGCAACAGGAGAATCTTTCAGGTCCCTTCCATCCCTGGTCTCTCTCACAGGAAGGGACAGAGCCTTTACCACTTCTCTGGGCAACCTGTTGCAGTGCTTCTACCTTTCAAAGCAGAATCTGATGCTGCTATCCACTGCCACTGTTTCCTGGTTGCACTGGCAGTTTTCCTGTTCACTGGGGAGGGAATGGGTTGTTCCTCTGTTCCGGTGCTTCTGGCCATACAGCAATGAGGCTCCTGGGCTCTGCGATGTCCACATGCTATGGGGTGAAGCATCCTCTCTGGAGCTGCTCGCCTCTGCCAGGAAGCTTCTCCTACAGAGGCTGCCCTCTGCCCCTTCCCAGCCACCTCGACCTGAGCCAGCTCCTCTGGACTGGCCTTTTGAACCGGTTCCGCTTCTCCTCCCAGTGTGAATCCAGCACTTCTTAACCCGTCAAGCACCCCTGGCATCCCATCCATAGCAGCTCCCAGGAGTCCCACTCTCTGCCCTTACTTTAGGAGCTGTCAGCACATCTGCCTGGGGCTGCTGACAGCACTGAGATACAGGCACTGGGAGGGCAGAGCATCCTGGTGTTCCCAGCTCCTGTTGCACATCTCCCATCTGCCTGTTGCAGATCCCTGGCAATCCCCACCGCTTCCTCCCTGCCCTGCTCCTTCCTCTCCTCCTGCACATCCCCAACACTGCAGAAGCCATCTGGGGAGTCACCACCTTCCGTCCCCTCCTCAGCATGTGTTTCTCTAGATACACACACACTCACAAACCCCAAGAGCTCACTCTGGAGCCTGGAGAACTTCCGTTGCTTTCTGAACAGCAACCAGGAGAGCTCAGCCCTGTTTTCCAGCCAGCTCCAGGCCCCAGCACCCCTGATCCCAGCAGTGAAGCACTGCGAATGGGGAGGAGAATATCCCAGCGCGAGGCTGGAGATGTCTGCTCCTTCCGATGTTATTTGCCAGCCCCGGGCACTAGGGGAAGGAGAATTCACCTTCCGTTAAAGATGATGCAGGGAGGGGAGAGAGAAAAGGAGAGGATAAAGAGAACACGTGGTTCCCCAGATTCAATCAGCCAGAAGCAATGTGCTGGTGCCCTCTAATTTTTAGATTCACAGATTTGAGGCCCAGGGGGGACCATGATGCTCATCTGGCCTGACAGTCTGTGTTATGTAAAAGCCACTTGAAGACAGACAGTGCCACCAGCAAGCACTGGCGAGCTTATAAAGACTGTGATTCTCCCAAGGTAGAGGGATGTGCGAATCCCAGCACATCCCAGGTACAGAGGAGGCCAGATACATCCTCCCCAGTGGGTTCCAGCTGAACAGGCAGTAGCACTAGGGGAAAGAAAACATCCTCTCCCTTCTGTGCCAGGCAATTCCTTTGCCCAGCAAAGAGGGGTAAGCAAGCACGGAGGAAAAAAAAAGCCACCCCTTCCTTGTGTTTTCCTTTTGAACCTTGCCTGGAAAGGGGATCCCAGCCCCGGGGTGTCTCTAGGCTGCTTTGGTGTAGAACCCCAGTTTGCAGCCCTGCAGCCTTTCAGCAATGGGAGCTGAGCCCAGCCCTGAGCCAGATCCCGAGCTCCTCACTCAGCCTGCAGCTCCGCGGAGGTGTAGGCATTGACTGCAGTGTGAGTTGTTTCTCTGAAGATGGAGCCAGGCAGCATAAAACATCGATCAAGAGCTCAGGATGCATCCCTTTAATGAGCTGAGATTGTAAGACACTGACGGAGCTTGCCAGGAGCTGCCCATTCTGTCAGGAGGAGGAGATCCTGCTGGACAAGGGTTAAGTGGGTCCTGCTGACTCATTGGTGCAGATGGCTCCAGCCCCACGCGAGCCAGGAGGGGGACAGCACCCAGCACAGGGGCTGAGCTGCTGCCCCCGCATGGCAACACGATGGACGGGGCACATCAAACCGGGTTTCACTTCATTCCCCATGTCCCATTGAGTACAGTGAGCACCAGACATTGGGCAAAGCTGAGGAGCGCCCACAGGCTCCCTGTGCTCCTGCGGCAGCTCTTCTTTGACAAAACACCTTTATCCCTGCAAGATGCCCTCCCCAAACCCAGACCAATGTCCCAGCAGAGGAACCAGAGCAAAGGTGTGACTCAAGCAGCAAGTGTGGCTCCAACCACGAGGCAGAGACCTCAGCCCTGAGCTCCTTGGGAACCAGAGCAGGGAGAGAAGCTGGATGGAGCACTGGCTGCCTGCCATTAACGTGTTTCGTAGAACTACAGGCTGGTTTGGGTTGATGGGATCTTACAGCTCATCCAGTTCCAACCCCTGCCACGGGCAGGGACACCTTGCACTAGGGCACGTTGCTCCAGGCCCCATCCAGCCTGGCCTTGAACAGGCAGACAGCTCTGGCGCTGGATCCATCACAGCCATCCAGCTGCCTGGAGTCCTTCCTGTCAGAGGCAGAGGGCACAGAGCTGAAAGCTTCTTGTTCCCATTAGAATCACAGAATCATAGAAGAGTTACGGTTGGAAAGGACCTTAAGATCATCAAGTTCCAACACCCCTGCCATGGGCAGGGACACCTCGCAATAAAACCATATTACCCAAGGCCTCGTCCAGCCTGGCCTTGAACACTGCCAGGGATGGAGCATTCACAACCTCCCTGGGCAACCCATTCCACTGCCTCATCACCCTCACAGGAAAGAATTTCCTCCTTATATCCCATCTAAACTTCCCCTGTTTCAGTTTTAACCCATTACCCCTTGTCCTATCACTACAGTCCCTAATGAAGAGTCCCTCCCCAGCATCCCTATAGGCCCCCTTCAGATACTGGAAGCTGCTATGAGGTCTCCACGCAGCTTCTCTTCTCCAGGCTGAACAGCCCCAACTTTCTCAGCTGATCTTCATAGGGGAGGTGCTCCAGCCCCTGAGCATCCTCGTGGCCTCCTCTGGACTTGTTCCAACAGATCCATGTCCTTTTTATTCACCCACCATGGAACCAAGTAACAAAGGGTTTGCACCCTCTGGGTCCTGAGCATTCCCAGAAAGCCCGTGGAGCACCTGTCCCTCTTGCCAGGCCTGATCCTAAGTCCACAGGCCACAAGCTTTTCCTCCAACCTTTGTCTGTCCAGCACCTCCAATCCCCAGCTCGATGGGGATGGGATGCTCCCACCACTCTCTTCTGTCCCCAGACCCTCAGAACCATCTCTCTCCCTGGCTTCCATACTCCATGCTCCCTGGGATGCTTCTCCACCACCCTGATCTTTCCTGGGGGCAGTCACCAACTGCTGCTCCAGGTCTTCCTTGGGCTTCCCAGAGGTCCCAGCCTGAGCTCCACCACGTGTTCTCCTGCTCAGCTCCTCACAGTCCAGCCAGTCCATGCCCCCAGCAACAAATGTACCTGACCCGAGCATCCTCTCTTGCCTGGGTACCACCTTCCCGCCCCCCCGAGCCCTCTCATGTGGACTGAGCATCACGCATTCCCTGGGAATGGAGGTGGCGGATGGGGAGGGGTCAGCTCCCCCCATGGGCACTTTGGGTTCCCATTTCAGTGTCACTTTAACTGGAGTGTGTGTGCAGGGCTGGAAGGCTCCGTATTAAATTGCCAATCTGACCGCGTGCTGCCGGGAGGTGGCCGTAGCTGAGCAGCACCACCCCACAGCCACTTGTGGGCTGGGGACTCCTCTGCTGGCTGCTCCTTGGAGTGCCCCAGAAGGAAGGAGCAACCAGCCACAGCACCCCAGGAAGGGTGAGGGGCAGAGCCAGCTCTGCGCAGCCCCCCTGGGCACCACCCCACTAAAGGCTTTGGTACTCGATGACCAGCTGGGGGGGGTCACAGCACGAAGCTGTCCCGTCTGCAGATGCCCCCAGCACTTGGGAGTGTGCAAGGCTGTTATAAAAATTCCATCTTGGCCATGATCTGATTTAATTAATTGTTTATTACAATGGATTAATATGGAGAGGCAATAAGCAAGCAGCGCTGGGTGCCCCGGGGAGTCTCCGCTCCACCCAAGACGCACACCGAGAGTTCTGGGGTACAGGCTCTTCTACTCCTCGGTCTTGGGTTTCAGCCAATCCTGTCGTCTCCTTCACCCAAATATCGACGTGGTTCCTTTTCATTGTTCTCCTCCTGTTGCTGGGGTCTTATCTTTGGGTGAAGAAACTTCTTAAAAAGTCATTGAATTCCTTGGCAATCCCCCATTAACAGGGGATGTCTGTCACAAGCTTAACCAACATCTTAGCCCCCCTAAATTCCATTTCTTATATAGTTACTTATTCAATACACAAGTTTCACCTCATCCTGTACCAGAAGGTATCTCTTGATTACCTAACCCCCTCAAGCCATTCAAGCAGTTAAACAAAGTACCCCTGTAATTAGCAAAGTGTTTGAGACATTCACGTAGTTAAACAAAGTACCCCTTAAAGTAACAAAGCGTTTGATTAGGAAAGATTATTCCTTTGTTTCTTCTCCTTCATCATTGTATTGACAGGAGCATCTATCTTAATCTGATCATCCGTATACATTCTACACATGATTTTCGATTCCACCCAAAGTACAATGATGACAAGGACTCCTAAGCTGCTGACAGGAATCATTCCTATATAGCTCACGAGGCCAGGCTGGACACAGGGGCTTGGAGCAAGCGGCTCTAGTGGAAGGTGTCCCTTCTACCCGAACCAGTCCGGGGTTCTAAGACCATGCTCCACACCCCAAGGGGTGGCACCGCCGAGCTCAGGACCGCACCACCACTCCCGCTGATGCTCCGCGGGATCCGCGCCCGAAGGCAACGGGCCCCGAGGGTGCTGGAGCGCAGGCGGAGCTGCCGCGGGTTCCGGCTGGGGCAGGGAGCGCCGCGCCTCAGCCCCGCGGCCCGACCGGGTCCGGTGCCTCCGGATGAACCCAGCGGTTCCGGCCCAAAAGCGCGCTCTGCTCTGCCCCGCCCCGCCCCGCAGCGCCCCCTCCCGGCCCCGCCCGAAGCTCGGCCCGGGCAGCCCCGCGCAGACCGCAGCCGAGGAGGGGGAACAGCAAAGGGGCGGGGCGGGGCGGGGCGGGGCGGGGCGAGCGGCTCCGGCCGAGCTGGGGACCGGCAGCGCGGAACCACGGCCCGGCCCGTGCCCGGCGCAGTGCGCGTGCGCCGCCCGCAGGTGAGCGGGGAGCAGCGCGCCTCCAGACGGAAACACCCCCCGGGCAGTGGCGACGCGCGCGCGCGGGACAGAGCGGCCCCGAGCGGAGACACCGCGCTGCCAGCACAGCGCCCGGCTCTCTGTGGTACGCGTGCGGCGCTCTGGGCGCAGGCGCGCCTCTCTATGGTAGGAGGTGCGCTCTAGCTGCCTTTCTATGGTACACGTGCGATGCTCTGGCCACAGGCCTGCGTCTTTATGGTACCAGAGGGGCTATAGCCGGGCTAGCAGCCGCCGCAGGGCCCGGAGCTCGGCGTCGTAGCCGCTCGGCCCGCGCTTTGCGCCGCTCGAGACCGGCGGGACCCGCTCCGGAGGCTCCGGCGTCCGGCGGGCGCTGCGCAGACGCTCCTGAGCAGCGCGTCCGCTCCGGTGGTGCCGGGACCGAGTCCGGGAGGAGCCGCGGAGCGCCCCTGGGACCGCTGCAGTCGCCCGGGCCCCGCCGCGGCCTCCCTCCACCTCTCCCCGCCGCAGCGCAGGTAACGGCCCTGCCCCGGGCGCACGCGGGGCTCGAGGCTCCAGCCCCTGCCGAGGTTACCAGCGCTTTCGGCCGCGGCAGCTCCGGCAGAGCCCGAGCGCTCCCGCCCACAGCAAAGACAACCCCTGCGGGGCGGGGCGGGGCGGGGCGGGGCCGGGCCGGGCCGGCGGGGGCAGTGGCCGCGAACAGGAGCGAGCTGCGGGAGGTGTCCGGGGGAGGTGCCCCGAGAGCCGGCTCTTTGCGGGGCAGGAAAGGAGGCGGAGGTTGCCCGCGTTCGGCTGCGCCCACGAAGGCTTCGCTGGAGGCAGCGGAGGAGCTCGGAGCAGGAGGCTGCGGGAAGCGGTGGGAAGCGGGGTCTGGAGCCGGCGCTCGCTGCTGAGCGTGGGGCGAGCAGGTTCTTCCCTTGGCTGCCAGGGCAGCGCAGCGGCTGTGGATGTAGCTGCCGGATCTGGGGTGCCTTTAAGGGCTTCTGAGTTTGCGAGCGGTGCCCGCGGGGGAGGGCTGGAGGGGACTCTGGGTCCTGAGCGCTCAGCCCTAACGCGGTGGCTGCCCAGGAGCTGCTTCCCAGCGCGGGGCTCGGCCCCTGGCTCTGCCCCTTTGCTCCTGCCGGGGCAGCAGCTCTGTCCCAGCCCCTGCAGCGCTCCGCTCTTGAGCTGCTTTCCCCGTTGCTGCAGTAGCGGTGCTCGCTGGTGTCAGCCGTGGCCTCGGCAGTGCTGGGAACGGTTCAGTCTGAGGATCTTAAAGGTCTTTCCCGAGCTGCCCTGCCTGAGGCTTGCACACTATTGCTCAGGCTGCCTCCCCAGGACAACGCATTTCCCTTTTCTCTCTCTTTCTCTCTCTCTCTCTCTCTCTCTCTCTCTCGGAAGCCCAAGGCTTGTTGTGCTGCTGAAATCTCATGTTGCTGGTGGGTCAGAACCCTTTGCTTTAGCCAGAGGCTCCAGCCGTGGACAAGGGTGTGTGAGTGTCAGCAGCTGAGTGCTCAGGAATGCTCGGTGAGAAACATAACCCTATGTTTTCCAGCCACTAGCTTTTCTCATATCAAGCACCGCCCCCCCTTGCTTTTACCTTTACAAATTCTTTCCCTCTGTGACTCCGTTTTGCTCAAGAGTTGTGCCCATTTTCAACTTGTTGTTTAATCTTGTGTCTTTAGCGAGCTTTTTGATCCCATACAGTTACACCCACATAGCAACACCTCTGATTTGCGAAAGCCAGTACATTTATGTGTTTATCACACTCCCCCCCTCGCAACCTGTCTCTTGGCCTCCCTCTCAAGGGAATTCCTTAGCTCACAACACACTGGAGTGTTTCCTTCTGCTCTCGGGGGGCTCTGAGCCTGCTCCTGGCTTTCATCCACTGCCTGGTGGGCTCTGGGGCAGGGTAAAGGTGATAAAAGCATAAAGGTGAGGGGAAGAGCTGGCTGTTCCCATACCTGATTCCAGTCGGGAGAGCTGTGGTCTCTGACTGAATATGAAGGCAGAATGTAAACCCTATGGGGTTGCTGCAGCTCCTCTCACGTTTGGGAACTCTTGGGAAGCTTTCATGCAAGGCTTCTCTGGGCGCTGTTGGTGGTGTCTGTTTCCAGCAAGGCCAGCAGAGGAGCAGGAGGTCTCAGTGATGAGGTTCAGTGTCTGGGTCACTCAGCATTGCCCCTGTGTGTTCTCTGGTGAGTTTTGATACTGGGAGAAGATGAGATAAAAGGAACATGTGCAGAAAGATGGAACCAGGGCTGAGCTGCCCCGGGCAGAGGCCACTTGCGAAAGGGATTTGGAGGTGAGCTCTGGGTCCTGTGTGAGGACACCAGGCGTGGGCAAACAAGGCGGCTGCTCTTTTCCTTTCCCTGTTGGGGTTTCTTGATACCAAAACCTGGGCAGAGCCTCCCCTCCTGTGCATCCTGAAGAACAGGCTGATGCTTTGTGAGTCGTAGTGCTTGGTTCAGGGACTGAAGTCCTTTCTTTATGGTGTGTGTTGGCTTTAGAACTTAGTCAAGTCCTTGCTTTTCTCTAGCTATGGCTTTTCTTCATTTGGTTGAGCTTGCACATCAGAGGTGGAAAGTTCCTTTTCCTGTGTTGAATTTTCAGTGTGTGAGCATTGGCTGTTCTACAAAACCTCAACTTCTGCCTGTCTGGAGACCCCCAAAGGGAAGAGCAAGTGCTGTGGTGTGTCTTCAAGTGCCTGGTAACTCTGCCTTGGGCTGTGTAAGCTCTCTGGTGCCCCAGTTCCTCTGTCTGTAGCAAGAATCCGGGAGTCTTTCAGGGTGTTGCCGCTCAGTCAGCATTTCTAAGGGGTTTCATGGGCTTCACAGCAGTGTTTGGTCTCTTCTCGCAAGGAACAAGTGACAGGACAAGAGGAAACAGCTTCAGGTTGCTGTTTGGGGCAGGTTTGGACTGGAGAGTAGGAGCAGTTTGTTCACTGAAGGGGTTGTCAAGCCTGGAACAGGCTGCCCAGGGCAGTGGTGGAGTCACCGTCCCTGCAGGGGTTGAACAGATGTGTAGATGTGGCACCTGGGGACGGGGTTTAGTGGTGGCACTGTTTGCTCTGGTGCAGCCTCTGTCTGCTGGGGCCAGTTAGCTGTTGGTGCTTGGGTCACTCAGAAGCAATGGGAATTGCTTGTTCCTTTGTCCAGCACAGTGGTGCCAAGAAAGGGTATTGTTGCTTTCCCATTGCAAAGTGACCTTGGATACTTGGATTCAAAGCTGAGTGGGACTAGAGCAGGAAGCGCTCTCCTCTTTTCTCTGCTGGTGCCCGCTTCTGAAGGGCTTTGGGCATTCCCAACTGTCCCAGAATGGAAGAAGGAGGGAGAGGGTTTAACACTAAATGAGTATCAAGGCCTTGCCTCAAGGTCTTGGTGGGGTTTGTAAGCTTTGTGTAGTTTGGATGTTGGGGTGATTTATTTGAGTCTTGCTTGTATTACTGTACTGGGGTCTGCAGCTTGCTTATGTACAGCTCTCAATTTGCTACTTGAAGAGAAATGAGAGGTAATTATGTGACCAGCATGTTAGCTCTACTCCTTCCTGCTGCAGGGTGAGCTAGGTAAGAAGGGCCCATGGTGAGCTCAGACAGCCCATGACACTGCGTAGTGTGACAAACCAGCTGTGCATCCCCTGTCATTGGGATCCTAACGTGTGGGCTCAGTTCTGGGGGGTGGTTCTGCCTGTTGGCACCAGTGCAGCTCTGAGCCCGGCCTCCTCTGCAGAGCTCAGGTAAGCCAGCACGCTGATACGGTTGGACTTGGTGTGCCTGCAGGACCACTGCTGCTCCGCCTCCTGCTGCAATGCCAAGAGCAACCAGTGCAGCCTGGACACAGCCAGCGTGCACCTAAGGCTGTGTGAGGGGGTGGTCCTGAAGGAGCTGGCAAATGAAGTTGCTAAGCCGCTGGCCATCATATTTGAAAAATCATGGCAGTCATGTTGTTAGCGTAGGAACTGACACATAACCACCGGAATGGTTATATGAGGTGCTTTATTGCAGCGCTGGGAAACCAGGGGCACGCGCCCAAATCTGGCTTCAGTCTTGTCACCTAGCATTCCCAATTTATACAGTATCCAACACGGATTACATCATCAATCACACGTATGCCCTACATCAGTCCATTGCGACATCAGCCTCTTCTGCGCTTGCGCAGCCCCCTCTGGTGGTCGTCCTGATGAAGTAAGGAGTCTTCCTCAGATGAAGTAAGTAGTCTTCCTCGGATGAAGTAAGAAGTCTTCCTCAGCTTGTCCTTTTCACTTTCTGTTCTTTGGACGTGTTCCCACCATTGTGTGGAGGTCAGCTGCCCTCCTATTTCCCCTTGACTGCCTTTTGGTATACCTAGGTTCTACTTGGATAGATTCTTACAATATACTTTCCTAATTTATCACTTATACCCTTCACCATATACAGGTGTGCTACTTTCTAGGTTCTACTTGAATAGAGTCTTACAATATACTTTCCTAATTTATCACTTATACCCTTCACCATACACAGGTGTGTTACTTTCTGCTACCAAAACTACCATTGTATCATTCGTTATAGAATAACCACGATACCGGACTGCAAAATTATAGCTCTTTCTAATCTACAAAATCACACTATTGATTTATAAACCTCTTAAACATAATCATTCCTACCATTTTATATGATTATTTATCTTAAAAACTTCACTCTTTTCTAACAGTTCCCCCCTTTGAAAATACTTCACTCAACTTAAGTCAAGTATTTTCATTTCCTTAGGTAGCTGTTTCCTGATATGTGGGAGGAGAGGGGGGCTTTGGATATTCTTTAATTACTGTCCCTATAATTCGATGAGTCCATGCATTGCTCCGGGCTGTTTCCTTTTGAATACAAAAATACATCAGATACAGCATTAAGAACACAATCATCATTACAATTACTGTTTGCAAAAGGGAACGTATCCATCCAGTGAAGTGAAGGCCTAAACTATCAAAGAGTGCTCCAATCCAATTTTGTTCAATATATTTTCTTTCTCCTTCCGCTTCTTGTTCCACTTTGGTCAGCTGGGAAATATCATATTCTATGTTTGCAGTTACATTAGGAATGTGAACACAATAATGATCTATTCTATCCTTTAAATATCCACAAACACCATGTTCCTTAAGTAACAACAGGTCTAATGCCATTCTGTTCTGCAAAGTCATTTTAGTTGTTGCTTGTAATTGCAAATTTAAATCTCTGAATCCTTTCTTTGTCGCCCTGGCTAATCTTTCTGTTTGGCCAATTAGCCTGTCAATCATTTCTCTATTTCGATATGCAGCTATTTGTGCAAATAAAGATTCAAAAACCCACCCTATTTTAACCCCTGTGGAGGGCTCCTGCCATGTGTCATTATCATCATCATTATTTCTTTTAGTTCGAATTTGCAGGGTTTCTAGCTTGTCTTTGAATGGTGACTTTTTCCAAACTGGACAAAGAGTTGGTAATCCTAGGGTGATTTCTTTGACTGGGCCTCCTATGGATAGGTGAGTAGTCCAGGTTCCATCACTTGCTGCCCAAACAAAATGTCCTATACTACACACCGTAGAATATTTACAATCCTCATTGCTAATAGGGACCTGTATTCCTTTTTCTCCAATATTTAGTCCCCAGCATGCACATCCTGCCATTAAAGCAATTTTAATTGGAGGTATTGTAATTTCCTCAGGGTCCGTATCACAATCTAAAACTTTAGTACAATTCCATCAAGGAACGTCTTTAATAACATTCTGACTAACTCTATTTATAGATAGCAAATCATCGATGTCTATATTCTCTGCTACGTTTTGCTTTCCTGTCCATTTAAGGCACCAAGATGTATTTCCGATATATTGAAATTTCTGCAAAATGCTCATTGACAAGATTGTGTCCCAGTTCTGTTTTAAACCATTTTATTTTTCTTTCTTTGCAAATGTATTGAGTTTGGTTGTGTACACAACTGCCAATTATTGTTCCTTTACATTCATACATGGTGTGATAGACTAGTATTTGAGAGGTTACTCCCCCTCGTCTAGTTGTGGTAATGCATTCATTACAGTCGTCACTTTTATCAGCTGCGACATTTGCCTATATGGGCCCAAAAAGAACCATCGCCAAAAGAGGTCCGGTCAGGATCATAGTGCTCAGCGGTCACAGCCCCAGGGGTTGCAGCCCTTGGCAGACCCTTCCAGCTGCAGCACTGATTCCCTCCGGTCTTGCCCTCTCTGGCAGGTCAGATGTATATTTCTCATCAGCTATTATGACAATAATATTTGATCCACAACAACTGTTCCAACGAGGTTATAGTTTCACACCGAATGCAAAAGAACTCTAATTTATTTCTCATTTATTACCCTCAGATCCCATACTAATCTATATTCACCATTTTCAAAAATAATCACTGCATCCAATTTGGCCAATAAGTCCCATCCTAAAAGGGAATGGGGCATTCAGGTACATATAGAAATTTGTGTGTTAATTCCTTTCCTCTAAGTCGCAGATCCAGGGGCTGCAATAATGGTCATATTTCTTCCTTCCCTGTGGCTCCCACAATTATTGTAGTTCTTTTCCCTAATCTTCCATGTAAATCATTTAAAACTGAATAGGTAGCCCCTGTGTCCACTAAAAATTTTACTTCTTCCTCTCCTAATTGGATTTTCACGAGGGGCTCTTCACTTCTCACCCTGTCTAGTCAGCTTTGGTTATCAAACTCTCCTAACACCATCGCCTTAGCTGCATCAGATCCCATAAAAGAATTCCCTGGAGACATAAATTGTCCTCCCCTAAATGGACATTAATTTTTCCAGTGTCCTTCCTGTTTGCAGTATGCACGTTGATTATATCCTAACCTTTCTACATTCATTCTTGCTTTTGGATTACAAAATCCTCTTCCTCTAGGGTTAGAGAGACGCTGTTCTCTCCCCTGGGTTGCTGCCAACAAATTCTGCTGCTGATTGTTTTCAGGTAAATAAATCTCCAGGTGAGAAGGGTACTTTAATGCACACCGGTCCTTCTGTCTTAAAGGTGCAAGCACTCCTCTGGACGTCTGAGCCTGCACTTTTCTTTTTATTTCCCCTCTGTCGAGTTCTATGCGAGACTGGGGTAATAGGGAGGCTTGCTTTCTGATCTCTTTTACACTCGCAACTATCCAGACTCTCGAGATCACTATCACTCATCTTCTCCCCCCCCTTTCTTCATTTAATGCTGGCGGGGCTGACGGAGCGGCTGCCAAATCCAAACTTTCAATATCCCTCCAGTGTTGTAAGCTATTGTCTAAAACAAGGTACTTCATACATTTTCTCAGTAACACATTCCTTACACTGTTCATTAACATTTACCTTTGCACCCATTATTTCACAAGATTTTTGCCACTCACCATTATTTCTTAAAGAAAAGAATTATATATAACACCTTGTCCCATTTTCTTTCCTGTTATAACATCAACTGCAGTATAGTATTATACTGTTAAGTTCCATTTTTCAGGCCATTTCTCCTGATCCCCCAGTTCATACTGTGTCCACCATACATTACAATAATTAATTAATTTGCTTTTCAGCATACTCTGCCCAAATCCACCCTCCTTCCAATGGCTTAAAATACAGCCTAAGGGAGAGGACTTGGGAACCGACAGCATTTTTTTTTTTTCTTTTTCTCTTTTTCCTTTTTTTCTTTCCTCTTTTTCTTTTTTTTCTTTTTCTTTTTCCTTTTGTTTTTCCTTTTTTTCCCCTCTTTTTCCTCTTTTTCTTTTTCTTTTTCTTTTTTTTCTCTTTTTTCTTTTTCTCTTTTTCTCTTTTTTTTTTCTCTACACCACACACACCACACACTCGCCACTAAGTTACAACATTTAGACAGACAGATGCTGATCCCGCAGCACAAATACCAATACCAATACCAATACCAATACCACTTCTGCCGAACCTGCAGAGCTTTCGCTACTGTCTAACGGACGGCGCCTAGGCTTTTACCCCGGGAGCTCCCTAGCCCCAACCAAGCGCAGCTTTCGCCGCGTCTAACAGGCAGGCTTTACCAAATCAGACTTCGCGAGGCCAGATGCAGCTTTCACCGCATCTCTCTGGTAGACTTTTTGAAGCCAAAGTTTCACCAAACCAAGCAGGCTTCGCCTACAGCCAAGCTTATCAGAAGTCTGTACCCTTACACTTTACCAAAATTCGGTACCATAATTACCAAACCATACGAAAATTCGGTACCTTAATTACCATACCATACGAAAATTTAATACCGTAATTACCAAACCATACTTTAAAAAAATCGGCACTGTGACCGAATCAGAAAAAAAAGAAAAAGCACCTTTCCTTACCATATCAGAGGTCCGTCGTGAGCAGCGGAGGTCGGTCGCGGTCGATGGCTCCCCGAGAATCTCTCGGTGCCGGCTGGAGCAGGACCGAAACGCGATCCGCCTCGGCAGTGCCCGCGAGGTCCCATCTGGGTCGCCAAAATGTTAGCGTAGGAACTGACACATAACCACCGGAATGGTTATATGAGGTGCTTTATTGCAGCGCTGGGAAACCAGGGGCACGCGCCCAAATCTGGCTTCGGTCTTGTCACCTAGCATTCCCAATTTATACAGTATCCAACACGGATTACATCATCAATCACACGTATGCCCTACATCAGTCCATTGCGACATCAGCCTCTTCTGCGCTTGCGCAGCCCCCTCTGGTGGTCGTCCTGATGAAGTAAGGAGTCTTCCTCAGATGAAGTAAATAGTCTTCCTCGGATGAAGTAAGAAGTCTTCCTCAGCTTGTCCTTTTCACTTTCTGTTCTTTGGACGTGTTCCCACCATCATGTGGAGGTCAGCTGCCCTCCTATTTCCCCTTGACTGCCTTTTGGTATACCTAGGTTCTACTTGGATAGATTCTTACAATATACTTTCCTAATTTATCACTTATACCCTTCACCATATACAGGTGTGCTATTCTCTAGGTTCTACTTGAATACAGTCTTACAATATACTTTCCTAAATTATCACTTATACCCTCCGCCAAGTACACAGGTGTGTTCTTTCTGCTCCAAAACCCATATTATCATTCGTTATAGAATAACCACGATACCGGACTGCAAAATTATAGCTCTTTCTAATCTACAAAATCACACTATTGATTTATAAACCTCTTAAACATAATCATTCCTACCATTTTATATGATTATTTATCTTAAAAACTTCACTCTTTTCTAATCACCTCAGTGGGCCTTGACAGCAGCCAAGTTCCTGAGATTTGAAGAAAAAAGAGGGCCTCATTGCTACTTAAGTTCTTATTTGAATTCTCTAATCTCTTTTAACCTTCCTTGATTCCCTTTTTTAAGGAGAACTATCTGTGAGGAGTTGTCTGATGTTTTGAATTCAGAATAAATGTGAAATTACATGTCAGCCAGCTGATGTTAAGGTTAAGATCCTTAAGATTTGAAGGTTCCTAGAAATTAGTATTAGTTGGTGATAACTTACTCTAAATATTTTTTAAAGTGAATAAATTATAATATTTTTGCAGCTCTAGCACAAAATTAGTGGTTTACACTTTTCAGCTGAAAGAGGATGGTAGTATAGATATAGCATCTATAGGAGTTCACGTTGCTATGAGAAAAGGTATTTTTTCTGTGCAGAGCTAAATGCAATAATTGTTTTTGTATGATTTAGTGCTAGCAACAATTTCTATTGTAAATTATTTATTTTAGTTGATCTTGTTATATGGCTGGTCACCTGTTCACTTTAGACATTGTAATTTATTTTTAAGAGCTATTTTAAAATAGACTGCTCCTAGAACATGCGGTAATTGATGTGACTTGGTTTACTTCTGAATGCGGTATCAAAACTGCAAAAGTGACATATACAGATGATTTTTTCAGACTTTTATAGTTCTCATGTTCCAAGCCAGAGTGGTATAACCTCTGTTTATAGAATACTTGCTAAGTGTACACTGCCTCATAATAATATTTAATAACTCTTGCTTAACATGGAATTTATTAATAAGAATTTTTGATGGATTCAGTTTTTTACAGATGTAACTGGGCATTCTCATAACATAGTTTAAATAAACTGCATATTGTAAAAGAAATGTTGTTTTGTTAAAGTTCATCTGTATATTAAAACAAACAATAAAACTGCAATCACCAGAAACCTCTTAAATATTTTCACAGCAGATTGGGTCATCATATATTCCATGGCAGCCTCTAACAAATGAACAATTAATTAACCCTAATCCAGAAGCTAGTGTCTTCAAGTGCTTGTGCTGAACTATTTGAAAGTTATTTATATTGGACTCTTATTTTGTGTGAACTATGTGGAAAGGCCTCTGGTTTTGTTAAGAGTTTGAGGGGTTTTGGTGTGGTGTATTGGTTGGTTGTATTTTGTTGTTGTTGTTCTTGTGTTTTTGTTTGG